>NC_056564.1:30681578-30963177 GCF_013358625.1 Macadamia integrifolia | reverse complement strand
TGATTATTGCAGGTGTTTCACCGTAACCATCCTTTACCACAAGTGAAAAACTCTCCCTTTCAATTTGGTTGGAGTAGAGTTTTGTCAGGAGAGGATGGAGGGTGAAATGACTTTGCATCATCTTATTCAACTTTTACCATCTGAATGTCACATCATCTTAACAAATATTTCATTTCCTCTCTATCACTCTTTTTTCTCATCAAATCAAAATAAAATCCCATAAATTTTGATAGATCTTGACTTTGCATATAGACACAAGATGTGACTTCTTCATGGTTAGGAGAGGCTTTTGGGTGAGATGATTCTTTCTTTTTTAGAGGTGATTCTCCCTCACACATAGAAGATGATTTCTTTTTAGGAACATTCTCAATCATTATTTTAAATACCTCCATTTTAGTGGAAGTGGAAAAAAATTTCTCGCATACTATCTTCACTTAGAATAAGGGTGGGTTTGAATCAACACGACTAAATACAGTATAATATATATATATATATATAAGAGGATTGGTGATAATTTATTGCTTGCTATGTGGCCTTTAGAGGTTTTAAAAAAAAATATTTTTTGATTATTGACAACTGACATACTCACATAGAACTTCTAGTTTTTTAATATAATCATCAAATCAATGTACATATTTTAACTAATATTTTAATATTTCACCCTCTTGTTATCTATCTTTCATCTTATACTCTGCAATCCTGATGTCCAAAGGTCTATTCCTTAGGCAAATAGAAAACATATTGAATACCATTAGGTTTTTCAAAGAAAATAAATTGTTTCTTTTTTTGTTTTCCTCGTTTTTTTTTTTTTTTAATAGGAATCAAGCTATATCTCGGGCCCGAGTAAATAAGAAATTGGACTTAATAATACCAAATGGGTTTTGATGGATTCAAACCACCACTTCTTAGTGAATCCCCAAGAGTTCTACGTGTTTGAGCTAAAAACTCATACAAGAAGACAAATGAGAGCAATTATGATTGAGAAAATTCAAAAGTCAACAACGAAGACAACATTAAATACAGTTATTTTCGTTGTGAAACAGTTTTTGGTTAATTATTTTTTCTCATATCAAAGAAAAAAAATCAACATAAATTATCCATGATCCAATGTATAACTTTATATTTTTCATCCAAACATGAGGAAATGTCAATTAAAATCAAGAATTTTTCAATGAAAAAATATTAACAGATATCATGTGATTAAGACATACATTGTTGTTTCATCCATTGAATACATTCATACAATATTCAATTATCATTCTAAAGTTTAAACCTCAAATTTCTAAATTATCTACATTGACAAAAATAAATAAATAAATGATTATTGTGGATGACTTCATTCTTTATGTCCATAACCACTCACTTCATCCCATTCTCTGCAACCATCCTTATACAAATTAGGATGGGACACTAAACCATCAAATTCTTCACATCAATATCTGAAAGGTTGACGTGAATGGTAGATTTTTGGGGATTTTGGGTTCTATCACATATAATGGCTTAAGTAAAGAACATTCTCTTTCAATCCGGCTCAGAATTAGAGTTTTGATTAGAGTATCTAAATTAAACACCTGATCAATATTCTCATTCTTCTTCTTTATCCAATCTAACCTCTTATTTAGCTTCTCAATCTTGATCTGTAGCTTCTCCTTTCTATTCTTGAATGAAGTGTTCCTCTTCTTCGATAGAAAGTTTATTAAGAGGCCTCATCTTCATGGTTAGGAGAGGTGGAGGGTGAGATAACCTTTGTATCATTTTGTTCAACTTCTTATCTTGACCTTAACGTATTGTTGTCTATTCTTAAAGAGATGGCTCTTTGGTTCAAGGTTAGGTAGAATGACATCTTCATGGTTAGGAAGGTTTTCGGTGAGATGAACCTTTCTTTTTTAGAATGATTTACCCTCACATTAGAAGATGATTTCTTTTTAGGAATCTTCTCAATCATTGTTTCAAATACCTCTATCTTAGTGGAAGTGGAAGACATTTCTCCAATGCTATCTTCAATAGAATAAGAGTGGTTTGAATCAGCAAGACTAAGTATAGTATAATGTATATATATAAATTTATATTGCTATATTGACAAACTGACATACTCACATAATAAGTTTCTCTTGATATATATCGTCAAATCAATGTCACGCATATTTAACAAATATTTCAATATTTCGTCATCTCTCTCTATCTATCTTTCTCTCCCATCAAATCAAAATAAGATCCTATAAATTTTGATGGATATTGTACTCTTCATATAGACTTATGATGGATTTTGTATTCTGCCTAAAACCAACATTTCAAATTCTAATATCCAGAGGCCTATTTCCTAAACAAATAAAAAACATATTGAATAACATTTTTTTTTTTTTTTTTAAATAGGAATCAAGCTATATCCTACGACTCGAGTGAGTAAGAAATTGAATGATTCAAACCACCATTTCTTAGAAAATTACTAAGTGCTCTACCTGTTTGAGCTAAAGACTTTCATACAAGAAGGTAAATGAGAACAATTATGATTGAAAAAATTCAAAAGTCAACAATGAAGAGAACATCAAATGCATTTATTTTCGTTACGGAACAATTTTTGGTTAATTATTTTTTCTAATATCAAAGAAAAAATATCAACATATATTATCCATGATCCAATATATGGCTTTATATTTTTCATTCAAGCATAAGAAAATATCAATTAAAATTAAGAATTTTTCAATGAAAAAGTATTAACAAATATCATGTGATTAAGACATACATTGTGGTTTCATCCACTATTCAACTATCATTCTCAAGTTTAAACCTCTAAATTGCTTGATTATCTACTTAAAAAAAAAAAGGTTACTATATTCTATTACACATTTTGGTCTACTAAAATATCTAGAGATAAAAAAGAAAAAAATAGAGGATCGTTGTGGGTGACATCATTTCTTATATTCATCACCACTCGCTCCACCTCTTCTCCACTTTCACCACAGCCATCATTGTACAAAGTATAATGGAACTTAAGTGAACTATCAACTTCTTCATCATCATCAATGTCTAAAAGGTTGATGTGAATGGTAGATTTTGGGGGTAATTTTGGGTCTATCACATTATAATGGCTTAAGTGAAGAACACACTCTTTTAATCTAGTTTGGAGTTGGAGTTTTGATCGGAGTGACCAAATTAAACACCCGATCAATATTCTCATTCTTCTTTTTTATCTGTTCCAACCTCTTATTCAACTTCTTAATTTTGATCTATAGTTTCTCTTTATCTATTTTTGGTGAAATGGCCATTTCTTCGCTATGAAGTTTATTAGACATGCCTACTCTTCATGGTTAGGAGAAGGTGGAGGGTGAGATGACATTCGCATCATTTTGTTCAACTTTAGCACTTTAGCGTATCGTTGTCTTTTCTCAAATGAGATGACCTCTTTGGTTCAAAGTTAGGTAGAGTGACCTCTTCATGGTTAGGAGAGGCTTTTGGGTGAGATGCTCCTTTCTTTTTTAGAGGTGATTCTCCCTAATACTTAAAAGGTGATTTCTTTTTTGAAACTTTCTCAATCATTGTTTCAAATACCTCCATGTTAATAGAAGTGAAAAATATTTTCTCCAATACTATCTTCAATTAGAACAAAAGTGAGTTTGAATCAATAAGACTAAATATAGTATAGTGTATATATATATATATATATATAAGAGGATTGATAATAATGTATTCCTTACTACGTGGCCTTCAGAGATTTAACAAAATATATTTTTAGGTAAATGATTTGCTATGTTGACAAGCTGATGTACTCACATAGGACTTCTAATTCTCTTGATATATATCGTCAAATTAATGTGGCATATATTTTAACAAATATTTTAATATTTCACCATATCTCTCTATTAATCTTTCTCTCTAATCAAATCAAAATAGGATCCCAAAAATTTTGATGGATCCTGTATTCTTCATATAGACTCAAGATGAATCTTGTACTTTGCATAAAATCAACATTTCAAATTCTGATATCCAGAAGCCTGTTTCCTAGATAAATAGAAAACATATTGAGCACCAATGTGTTTTTTAGAGGAAATAAATTGTTATTTTGCTGACACGATTACTAGCATTCTGGGTTAATCCAAACTCAGCGGTTAATCCGAACTGAGGACGGGTTTTTGGAGTTAGCTCACCCTCACGGGATCGTGACCCTTTGTCCCGTCTATTGTAGCACATGTGTCGCCCAGGGCATGAGGGCATGATGGTGTCCCTAATAAGTCTTAAAAGATTCAAACCACCATTTTTTAGATAATTACCAAGTGCTCTACCTTTTTGAGTTAAAGACTCTTATACAAAATGGCAAAAGAGAGAAATTATGATTGAGAAAATTCAAAAGTCAACAATGAAAAGAACATCTGATATAGTTATTTTCGTTACGGAACAATTTTTGATTAATTATTTTTTCTAGTATGAAAGTAAAAAGATCAACATAAATTATCCATGATCCAATGTGTGGCTTTATATTTTTCATCCAAGCTTGAGGAAATATCAATTAAAATAAAGAATTTTTTAACGAAAAAGTATGAACAGATATCATGTGATCAAGACATATATTGTGGTTTCATCCATTGAATGCATTAATCCACTATTCAACTATCATTCTCAATTTTAAACCTCCAAATTGCTTGATTATCTGTATAACTAGTATATTCTATTACACATTTTGGTATGCCAAACTTTGAAGATTTTGGTCTGTAGAGACAAAAAAATAGATGATTGTTGTGGGTGACTTCATTATTTATGTTCATCACCACTCACTCCACCCTCATCTCCACTTTCATTACAACCATCGTTGTGCAAAGTAGGATGGAACACAAGTGAATCACCAACTTCTTCACATTAGTGTCTAAAAGGTTGATTTGAATGGTAGATTTGAAGGGTAATTGTGGGTCTACGACATATAATGACTTAAGTGAAGAACTCCCCCTTTCAATCCCGTTTGGAGTTGGAGTTTTGATCGTAGTGATCAGATTAAAGACCTGATCAATATTTTCATTCTTCTTCCTTATCCAATCCAACTTCTTATTTAGTTTCTCAGTCTTGATCTGTAGCTTCCCTTGTCTATTCTTGAATGAAGTGGCATCTTGTTCGGTGGAAAGTTTATTAGAGATGCCTCCTCTTCATGGTTAGAAGAGGGTGGAGGGTGAGATGACCTTTGCATCATTTTGTTCAACTTCTTAATCGTGCACTTTAGTGTATCATTGTCCATTCTTGAATAAGATGACCTCTTTGGTTCAAAGTTAGGAGTGAATTTTGGGTGAGATGATCCCTTTTTCTTTAGAGGTGATTCTTCCTCACACTTAAAAAATGTCTTATTTTTAGGAACATTCTCAATCATTTTTTCAATTACCTCAATCTTAGTGGAAGTGAAAAACATTTTTTCCAATACTATGTTTAATTAGAATAAGAATGTTTGAATAAAAATACTAAGAATAATATAGTGTGTATATAGATATATATATATATATATATATAAGAGGATTGGTAACAATGTATTATTTGCTACGTGGCCTTTAGAGGTTTAAAAAAATATATTTTTAGATAAAAGATTTATTATGTTGACAAGCTGACGTACTCACATAGGACTTCTAGCTTCTCTTGATATATATCGTCAAATCAATGTCATACATATTTTAACAAATATTTCAATATTTCACCCTCTTTCTCTATCTATCTTTCTTTCTCAATAAATCAAAATAGGATCCCATAAATTTTGATAGATCTTGTACTCTTTATATAGACTCATAATGGCTCTTGTACTCTGCATAAAACTAACATTTCAAATTCTGATATTCAGAGACCTATTTCCTAGACAAATAGAAAACATATTGAGCACTAATGGGTTTTTCAATTGAAATAAATTGTTATTTTTTTTCTCTTTTTTTTAATAGGAATCTAGCTATATCCTACTACCCGAGTGAGTAAAAAATTAGACTTAATAACACATAATTAGTCTTGAATGATTCAAACCACCATTTCTTAGAGAATTACCAAGTGCTCTATCTGTTTGAGCTAAAGACTCTCATACAAGAAGGCAAATGAGACAATTATGATTAAGAAAATTAAAAAGTCAACAATGAAGGGAACATCAAATACAATTATTTTCGTTCTCGAACAATTTTGTTTAATAATTTTTTTTATATAAATGAAAAAATATCAAAATTACCCATGATCCAATGTATACCTTTATATTTTTCATCCAAACATGAGTAAATTGTTAATTAAAATCAAGAACTTATCAATAAAAATATATTAACAGATATTACATGTTTAAGACATACATTGTGGTTTCATCTATTGAACGCATTCATCCACTATTCAACTATCATTCTCAAGTTTAAACCTCCAAATAGCTTGATTATCTACATTAACGGAAAAAAAGGGGCTAGTATATTCTATTGCATATTTTGGTATGCCAAACTTTACCAAAATCTATAGAGACAAAAAAAAAAGATGGTTGTTGTGGATGACTTCATTCCTTATATTCATCACCACTCACTCCACTTTGATCACATCCATCTTGTACAAAGTAGGACGGAACAGAAGTGAACCATCAACTTCTTCATCATCAATGTCTGAAAAGGTTGATTTGGGGGTACTTTTGGGTCTACCATAGATAATGGCGTAAGTGAAGAACTCCCCTTTTCAATCCGATTCAGAGTTGGAGTTTTGATCGGAGTGACCAGATTAAATAGTTGATTAATATTCTCATTATTCTTTTTTATCCGATCCAACCTCTTATTCAGCTTCTCAATCTTGATCTGTAGCTTCTCATTGTCTATTCTTGAATGAAGTTGCCTCTTCTTCGGTATAAATTTTATTAGAAATGCCTCTTCTTCATAGTCAGGAGAGGGTGGAGGGTGAGATGACCTTTGCATCATTTTGTTCAACTTCTTAATCGTGCACTTTAGCATATCATTGTCCATTCTCGAATAAGATGGTCACTTTGGTTCAAAGTTAGGTAGAGTGACCTCTTCATGGTTAGGAGAGGCTTTTGGGTGAGATGATTCTTTCTTTTTTCGAGGTGATTTTTCCTCACACTTAAAAGATGATTTCTTTTTAGGAACATTCTCAATCATTGTTTTATATGCCTCCATCTTAGTGAAAGTGGAAGACATTTTCTTTAATACTATCTTCAATTAGAACAAAAGTGGACTTGAATCAACAAGATTAAGTATAGTGTAGTGTATATATATATATAAGAGGATTGGTAACAATATATTGATTGCTACGTGGCCTTTAGAGGTTTAAAAAAAATATCTTTTTAGGTAAAAGATTTGTTATGTTGATAAGCTGACGTACTTACATAGGTCATCTAGTTTCTCTTGATATATATCATCAAATTAATACTACACATATTTTAACAAATATTAAAATATTTCACCCTCTCCTTCTATCTATATTTCTCTCCCATCAAATCAAAATAGGATCCCATAAATTTTGATGGATCTTGTATTCTTTATATAGACTCAAGATGGATCTTGCACTCTGCATAAAACTAACATTTCGAATTCTGATATCCAGAGACCTATTTCCTAGACAGATTATAAAACATATTGAGCACCAATGGGTTTTTCAGAGGAAATAAATTGTTACTTTTTTTTTTTTAAATAGGAATCAAATTATATCCTACGACCCAAGTGAGTAAGAAATTAGATTTAATAACACCTAATGAGTCTTAAAGGATTCAAACTACCGTTTCTTAGAGAATTACCAAGTGTTCTACTTGCTTGAGCTAAAGACTCTCATGCAAGAAGGCAAATGAGAGCAATTATGATTGAGAAAATTCAAAAGTCAACAACGAATAGAACATCAAATACAATTATTTTTCGTTACGGAACAATTTTTGGTTAATTATTTTCTCTAGTATAAAAAAAAAAGAGATCAACATAAATTATCCATCATCCAATATATGACTTATATTTTTTATCAAAGCATGAGGAAATGTAAACTAAAATCAAGAATTTGTCAATGAAAAAGTATTAACAGATATCATGTGATTAAGGCATACATTGTAATTTTATCCATTGAATGCTTTTATCCACCATTCAACTGTCATTTTCAAGTTTAAACCTCCAAATTACTTGATTATCTATAATAAATAAATAAAAAAAAAAGAATTTATTACACATTTTTGTTTGCCAAACTTTGTAGTGTCAAGAAAAAAAAAATAGATGACTATTGTGGGTGACTTCATTCCTCATGTTCATCACCACTCATTCCACTCCTTTCTCCACTTTCACCACATCCATCCTTATACAAAGTAGGATGAAACACAAGGGAACTATCAACTTCTTCATCATCATTGTCTGAAAGATTGATGTGAATGAGAGATTTGGGGAGTAATTTTGGGTCTACCACATATAATGGTCCAATTGAAAAATACCCCCTTTCAATCCGGTTTGGAGTTGGAGTTTTGATCGGAGTGACCAGTTTAAACACCTAATCAATATTCTTATGCTTCTACCTTATCCGATCCAACCTTTTATTCAGGCTTCTCAATCTTGATCTTTAGCTTCTCCTTGTCCATTCTTAAATGAAGTGGCCTCTTCTTCGGTACAAAGTTAGTTAGAGAGTTCTCCTCTTCATGGTTAGGAGAGGGTGGAGGATGAAATGACCTTTTGCATCATCTTATTCAACTTCTTAATCGTGTACTTCAACGTATCATTGTCCATTTTTAAACAAGATGACATCTTTGATTCAAAGCTAGGTAGAGAGACCTCTTCATGGTTAGGAGAGGCTTTTGGGTGAGATGATAATTTCTTTTTAGAGGTATAACTTTATTTTAGGAACCTTCTCAATCATGGTTTCAAATACCTATATCTTAGTGGAAGTGGAAGACATTTTTTCCAATACTATCCTCAATCGGAGTAAGAGTTTATTTGAATCAATAAGACTAAGTATGATATATACATATATATATATATATATATACCCAAAGAATCAAATATCAGGTAAATAATGTGAAGAAAATTGGGATTCTTGGATTCCATTTAAAAGGATGGGATTAGTCCTGACCAGCTACACGGTTAACTGTAGTGCCGACCAGAAAAACTTTTGCTTATAGGTATTTTTGCAAGTAATTTACAATTAAAAAAAAATTTTTTTTTTGTTAGATCACGTATTAATAGAAAGCGATACTTGGAGACTATGTTTGAGCTTTGGGCATCCCATTGCAAGTAGAGCTACCTTGGAGACCATGTTTGAGGTTGGGCATCGAAGTTTGGTAGTTGAATCAATTTGATTCAAAAGTTCTATAAGAGCTTTGAAGCACCTGTTGAATCCCACATATATTATCAGAACAGGATGGATGGATGACTAATGGCCCCAACAAATGCCATGGCATGGTTACTGGCGCGGTGATCATCCTGCTTGAGAATTCTGTTAAAAGATCATTGGTTTTGTCTACCTACCTGAAATACCAACATATTACATAGTAGTTTCATCAAAAACATTAGAACATAGGGGTGGCATGCTGGCAGGATAGTGTTAATAGTAATGCAGTCATTTATCCCTGACAGATGATAGAGCTAATGATAAATTTTTATCTGAAAGATCTCATAGGACAAAACACAGATCCTAAAAACTGTTTTATACAACACAAGCCAGAAAAAAAGGAAAAATGTCACAAGTTGACAAATTCAAGTTCCATACATCATTGTCCAGTAAAATCTTTTTTTCATAGAACCAGCTTCCTAGAATTCTAGGATCTCCAGAATGACTAAATTACATTATAGTGCACCGACTCTTTTCCTCTGCTGGCGGAGCTGCAGTTTGTTGATACCTATTTGACTCATTCGGGTTGTATGTGAACTCCAATGTATCAAGTCCATACTGATCATAGGCAAAAAAAAAAAAAAAAAAAAAATAGAGATTAAAGAAAGATAAAGAAACCAGAATCAATAACAAAATAAGTATTGTGGCTTTCAAATTATATATTTGGAGCCAATACAGGAGGTGGGGACAATGATAGATCTGGACACTGACATAAAAATTCCATCTTTTACACCCCCCCCCCCCCCTTTTTTTTCTTTTGAAATTTCCCTTTCATTCTATTTTCATATAGAAATTCCATAAATTGGATGTAATCATGAGCAAATCAGGCTAACTTTAGCCCAATAGAAAAATGTTGGATCCTGCCCTAAATGACATAACATGACATAACCTTTAAATATTATTGTTCTAATTTCTGAAAGGAAAAAAAATTCACCGAAGAAGGATCCCACCTTTTCCCTCATCCGTGTGCTCCAGGCGTCATTCCTATTTGAACGAGAATCAAGGGTGGGACCTACAGGCACTCCTGTTGTTGGAACCCCTTGCCTGTTTATCAATGGTTGCCGGACTCCAGACCTAGGGCCAATGTATTCATCATCACTATCATAGTCTTCCGGCCTGTTTGCTGCCCTTACGATTAGAGCTAACAAGAACACCAGAGCCTGCACCTCCACTGGTAGTTATTAACTTCATAATTGGAGCTACACAACCCAGCCTTATCACAACTCAGCTCTAAATATATAATATAATTAAATAAAATTAATCCCAGTGATATCCATCGTCTATGACCATAACTCATGACACTCAAAATTAAAAGAAACTGCAATCAAACAGTTCAAGAAACTGATCAGAAGAACAGTATGACAATCAAAATAAAAAGATAACCAAATGATTACGGAGGTGATACATTCTTGACTTGGTGCCAAATCTTTGGTGACAGTCGCCCAGTAATGTGTTTTAGTAGCTAGAGTCAAATGAGGAAAGAGTTGATCAAACCCTCTTTCCCGGATCAGCCTCTGATCATGCTTATGATGATATGCAAGTACACAATCATGTACTTGTACATAGAATGAGCATGAGGAACAAGGAGACTTCGTAAACAACCCAACAAGATGATCTTCCCAATAAGTATATTGTATTTTCTTCCAGATAATCAAAATAATTGAGGCCAAAGTCCTGAAAATTAGTTGGAATCATTTGTTGGGCCAATATACTTTCGAAGGAGATTGGGTTGGGTGGTCTAGAATCCAGATACCCACAAATCGCATGGAATTTTTTTCCCACTCATATCATTTTTTTTGTAAGATCAACTTTTGGACTAGAGATCTCCAAGATAGAAACCTTTACTTGGATGATACAGATTCCCACATGTACATGCCAACCTCACTTGAATGCACAAAATCCTGTAATGTAACTAAAACACAATGGCAACATTTTTATTATATTGTTCAAACCAAGGATTTAGAAAGTGAACTCAGGGATTGAAATTGGCCGCTGCTGATCCTGATTGGATCCTAAGTCATTAACTCAGCCGAGTTTGGTCACTGCACGACGCATCCAACCCTTGGAATGGGATCTCCGAGCAAACTGAGATTGGACCTAGTCGATACAGTATAGCTCAGCTAATATGACCGAATAATCTGGTCACAGGTGTATATATTCATGAACATATCGTTTCTAGTGATCACTGGAAATTGGAAACACTTGTTCCTGACATGTCTAAGGGCTCCCAGATCATAAAAAGAAAAATTTGAAGGAATAAGTTGGAGCCAGCTAGAGGATGGAGTCACCACAGATCTGAACCATGGCCAAGTTGACTGAAACTCTGAAAGTAGGCTGGCTATTAGCCAGAAAACACAACATCTCAGCTCTTGTGACAAAACCTCAACATCAAAAACTGTGAAGAAGAAGAAGCAAACTGGGGGAGAGAGAGAGAGAGAGAGAGAGAGATGCTGAACCACAATAGATTCAACCTGTCTACAGTGGTGATGCTATGCTCTATTTATAGGAAAGTTACCAGGCTTTTAGTAGGAATTCCTCCTAAGAGTCAATGTACAAACACAATAGAAATAAGAAATTAAACTAGACTTAAACTAGACTTAAGACCCAACTACTAATTAAACAAACTCATAATATGATAGGGAAAAACCCCCTTATTAAACGTGACAACCACAATGCACTGTTGTACATATCTTAACACTCTTCATTAAATTGAAACTACAACAAAGTGAAGTACAAGATTGACTGTTCAACAAAAAAATAAGAGATTGATTGTACCAAAAGCATCAAGTATTGGGAAAAGAATGAGTTCACTAGACTTGTTACGAATTCTATTACTCCGAAATATGTTTTTCCTTTCTACTGTTAATCTTTTTTTTAGATGAATAAATAATTCATTATCGAGAGGGGAAGAATATACAAGGGAGAAAAAGGGGGGAGGGGAGGTCGAAGCCAACAAGAAAAGGCCTTAGGCCAGCAAAAGCAAAGTAGCTAAACTAACCAAAACTAAAACAATTACAAAATCTTAACCACCATCAAAGCCAGCAAAAGAGGGGGGGGGGGAGCCAAAATCCAGAATGCCATCAAGTGGGTTGGATAAAATCAATCTGAAGGTTCCAGGATGCAATGATGTGGGAATTTCTATAGGTGTTGCGAATGTGGCGGGTTTAGAGGGAGGAGGCTTTGGACATAATATCAAAGTAGATAGTTTTCCAAATCTTATCAGGGTAACGGGATTTGGAACTCCATCTACAGATGTTACGCTCCATCTAGAGGTGGTTAATGGTAGCACAAAAATCCAGTTTGCCACTAGTGTCACAGATGGAGGAACCAGAGAATGTCATATCAATCCAATTCCATTCCTTATCAAAAGGGAGGATAGACCTTCTAGTCCGCCAGCATCAGGAAAGGACAGCTTTCCATATGGGAGAAGAGAATGGGCAAACAAAGAAGAGGTGGGAGATGTCCTCCAAACCCTGGGGGCCAAAGGGAGCAAGCAGGGTTGAGAGGGATGTGATGGTGAATAAGAAAAGACTAAGTGGGCAGGCGATTAAACAGACATCACCATAGAGTGAAATTGTGGCGGGGGATGTGACCTTTAAACCAAACAACCTTATGCCGCGGAACAACCGAGGAAGGGGGCGGATGAAAGACCAAGCAGAGGAAGAAGAGAAGGAACCATTAGAGGAGGGGAGCCAGATGCATTTATCGTCACGACCATTGTGGCTAGGAGGAAGAGGGGGAAGGGAGGACCAAAGGTCAAGGAGGGGGGAGGAGGAGAGAGGGGATCACCATAGGGGGGAAGAATAGAGAGAGACATTTGCTGGGATGCCAGAAAAGTAAATGACTAAGAGAGATAAGGAGGGAGAGGATGCCAGGGGTTATTCCAAAGGGAGATAGATTGGCCATTACCAATGATGGAGGAGATGGCAGGGAGGGCAATGGGCCGGTGGGCAAGGATCTTGCACCAGATCCAGGAGGCATCAGGGATGGAAGGGGCTGTCCAGAGGGAGTTGGACTTGAGTAGACCCGAGTAGATCCAGTCAACCCAAATGCTTTTATGCTTGGATGCAATCTTCCATATGAGCTTGAGAATACTAACGAAATTGTTGTCTTTGATTCTTCTAATCCCGAGACCACCTTTAGCTTTAGGGAGGCAAACCTTTGCCCAGCTTAGGGGGTCTTAGGAATTTAGAGGAATCAGTGCCTTTCCAAAGGAAGGAGCAAAGGAGACCCTATAAGGATTTGATGATGGATGCAGGGAGGGCAAAAGTACCAAACAAATAGAGATACATGGGCAGGAGAACCGATCTGATTAAGGTAAGGCGGCCCACGAAAGAAAGGAGTTTGCCTTTCCACAACTAAAGCCTCTTACTAAGGTTGTCCAACATGAGGGCACAATGGAGGGCTGAAAGCCTGGAGGAGATAAGGGGGAGACCTAGATACTTCACAGGCAAGGATCTGAGTGGGATACCAGAGAGCTCAGAGAGGGAGTCGTGGATTTCAGGGGAAACACCAGAAATGAAGATATTGGACTTGAGGAGATTTATGCTGAGCTCCGAGAAAGATTTGAAGGATTGGAGGGTGGACATGATTATGGAAAGAGGATCAGCCTTGGAGAAGATCATAATGTCATCCACAAAAGCCAAATGAGAAAGGAGAAGGGATTTGCATTTCGGGATGAGGGAGAAAGGTGGAGATCAGTGACAGATTGTATGGAACGGGAAAAGACTTCTAAGGAGAGAGAAAAGCAAAGGAGAAAGGGGGCATCCTTGACTAATGCCACGGCCAGAGGGAAAGTATCCGACCGGATTACCATTCACCAGAATGGAGAATCGAGGGGAGGAGATGCAAACATGGATCCATTGGACAAATGAAGGCGGGAAAGACATTTGGAGCAAGATGAAATCCCAACTAATAATGTTAAAAGCTTTGTGAATGTCAATCTTGAGGAGGGCTGCCAGGGATAGGATTTCCGATCAAAACCACGGACGATCTCATGACAAAGGAGAATGTTGTCTGAGATACTCCTACCTGCAATAAAGGTCGATTGGTTGGGACCCTAGTTAGTTTATTCGCGTTTAAAACGCGTTTAAAACGGCGTCCCGTTTTTTTGCCGTTTTAAACGCCGTTTGCCGAATTTTTCACAGAAATTCGGTAAAAAACGGGAACGGGGCTATTGAAAGTTTTTTTGCCGTTTTAAACGCCGTCCCGTTTTTTTGACAGTAAAAAAATGGATTTTAAAAAATATAAACGTTTTAAAATAGAAACGTTTAAAAAGGGGCTATTTTTTTTTATTGTTATCTAGGTATTTAGAGAATTATTATGCCAATTTATGTCTATATATTGCCTTTTTTTGATACCGTATTATTTAAATATAAACGTTTAAAACACGTATCGTCCGTTTTTTATTTTTTCCCGTTTTTGCCGTATTTGACCGTATTTTTGACCATCCCGTTCACGTTTTGATCCGTTTAAAACATGCCCGTACCGAATAATGTTTTTTTGCCGTTCCCGTTTTAACTAACAGAGGTTGGGACTAACAAGGGAGTCAATGACTTTCTGGATTCTATTGGCTAGGATTGTGGCAACAAACTTGTAAAAGAGATTACAAAGAGAAATGGGTCTGAAGTCATTCATTGAATTCGCACCTTCCTTTTTGGGGATGAAATAGAGGAAGGTATGGCTTATCCGACCAATTTGATTAGGATTGTAGAAGAAGCTACGCACCATAGAAATAAGGTCATCTCTGATGGTGCTCCAACAGGCCTAGAAGAAGCCCATACTGAAGCCATTAGGACTCAGAGCTTTATTGGACCTGTGGGATAAGATGGCCGAGATAATTTCCTCCTCGTTGGGGATGGATTAGAGAAAAGGGGTAAAATCATCAGGGACAAACTTATTGAGAAGATTATGGGGGATGGGGGGTTGGGGGAAGGGGGTTGGGGAAGGGCTGAAGAGCCTTAGGAGGTGAGAGACAGCTTCCGACTTAATGTGATCAGGGGAAAGAAGCTCAATCCCCGAGGAGATAAACTTCAGGATGGAGTTGGCATTATTTCTAGCTTTGAGAAAGCAATGGAAAGAGGCCAAGTTAGAATCACCAAATTCAAGCCACTTGATGCGGGCTTTTTAACGCAAGAAACTTTCTTCTTGATCAAGAAGGAGGCATAATTCAGAAGAAGCAGCTTTCTCTTCCTCAGCAAGGATTGATTTGAGGAGATCCTGTTGGAGTCTGGATTGAATGGAGTAGTTTGTCCCAACCAGAGGAGACCCGAGAAGAGATGTTTCCAAAGGTGGACGAGTTCCAAAGCTTAAGGGCAGTTTTCACACTCTTGAGCCTGGTGGCAAAAGTGATGAGAGAGGGAGGAGAACAGGGGGTGTGACTGTTCCAGGCACTATGGACAAGAGAGTGGAAGTCCGGATGTGAGATCCACATGCCAAAGAGTTTGAAAGGCTTAAGACAGAAGAAGCGGAAGGGAAGGACGTGAATAGAGATGGGGTTGTGGTTAGAATTTCCTGGAAGGCCGAAGTTGGCATGGGATGAAGGGAAAGAGTCAAGCCAAGCTTCATTGACAAGTGCCCTGTCAAGCTTACAGGCCACAAAGGAAATCCCAGATCTTCTATTATGCCATGTGAGCTTAACACCAGACCATCTAAGATTTGTGAGATTAGATCTTCAATGTAGTCATTACAAGAGTCCACAGCCTGAGTATCAATGGGGTTACCCCCTGCTTTTTATGGCTGAATCAGATTACATTAAAGTCCCCAGCAATTCCCCAAGATCTGGGGCCAATAGAGTTGGCAACGAAAAGGAGGTCATCCTAGAGGGGAAGCCTGAGAGAGGCCCTATTATGGGTGTAAACAATAGAGAGAAAGCAAATGAAAGGGCCGGAGAGGTGAGAGATAGAGAGGTGGATGGCTTGGGCCGAGGAAGAAGGACAAGAGATGCCGAGGGTGGAGGGGTCCGAAAGAATCCAAATCCTTCCATTTGGGCAGTGCATGTACTTGGAAAGGAAGGACCAATTAAGAGCAATTGACGAAGCTATTCGAGAAGCATTGGCTTCTAGAACTCTGGTCTCACGGAGACAATAGAGGTTGGATTTGGAAGAGCGAATAAAGGACCGGATTTCCGCTTGCTTGGATGGGGAATTGAAACCCCGCACATTCCAGATGGTCTAAGGAAGCATTGGGAACTAGGATGGGTGGTGACGGGCAGAGTTGCACAGGGTGTAGCAGGGCGATCGGCAGAATCGTGACGACAGAGGATAGCATTGGGCGAAGAAGATGGGTTTAAGGGGTCGGGTTGTGGGTTAGAAGTAATAGGTTGGATGGTAGAGTTTAAAGGGACGGGTTGTGGGTTAGGAGAAGTAGGTTGGATGGCTGGGTCGGGTTATAGAGGTTGCCAGGGTAGAGAGGATGGTCCGAAGGATATTTAGAGAATTCGTTAAGTAATTGGACCGGTAGGAATTGATTTAAGGGTATGAAAGCCGATCTAGGGATGCACCGGCCAGGCTGAGTTGATGGAGGTTGAATAAAGGATGAAGGCGTGGAAATAGGTTTATTCACTAAGGCAACAGAGGTCGATGCCGAGGTTGCAGAGCCAAGGAAAGGCAGCAGAGGAGGAAGGGGGTATTGGGATGGGAAAGGGCTCATCCAAGGGTCGCAGAGGTCCGAGGTGGCCATCCAGATTCTGAGTATCCAATAGTGGAAGTTCCAGCATAGAGGCTAAGGCGCTAGAGCAGGGTAGAGCTTCAACAACCATATCAGGATCAGACGTCGCAAGGACCGAGAAAGGGTTGCGACCGACGGGTAATAGCTTCGAGGGCCAAGAGTCAAAGGAATGTTAGCCGTCGGCAGCAGGGGATCTGAACCAATTTCCGGTTTCTTTTTTTTTTCCATTCCTGCTTCTGGTGGCAAATTGTTCCTTGGAAGCGGCAGTCATTTGAGGGAGGGCAGTCGATGGAGCTTCCATAGGAATGGAGTTCTGATCAGCAGCAACAGATTTCGAGCATTGAGATGTTTTGTGCCCAAAACAGTTGCAGAGAGAGCATACCGGAGGAACCCATTCGTACATGACCTCTTGGACAAAGGAATGACCTTCACCATCCATTACTGTGACAGAGGAGGGGAGGTCGGTTCCAGCTTGAATTTCGATGCACACTTGGGCAAAAGATAATCTGTCCATTTTTTTTGTTCTTATATCTGAATATAGTGGCTTGCCGATGAGGGAGCTAACAATACTGAGCCCCTTAACACACCAGAAATGGAGGGGAAGATTGGGGAAAGAGACCCACAGAGGAATGGTTAAAGGCTCATTCTTGCTGAAGGATATGTGAGCATCCCATTGCCTCACAAATACGGGTTTCCTCCCAACGTACCAGGGGCCCCCATCGATGGTGAAAACTTTGTCCGAATCAGCGTCAAAGTTGAAGACGAAGGTCCCATTGTCAAGCATGAAGATAGACAAGGTGCGCACCGGCTTCCATTGTTTCAGCAGGGAAGATTTGACCATAGCATGGTTTTAAGTATCTCCGATACCGATACGATACCCTACGATACGTATCTTAAATTTAATCGATCGATACGATACACACCGATACGATACATTGAATTTTTTAAATCATTTCGTATTGATATATATCCTACAATACATATCAATATGCATCAATACACCACTAATACACATCGATACGATACGACATGCCTCGATACGACTATGAAAAATATAAAATTGAGGTAAAATGTACGTTTCGGTATGTATTGGTACGTATCGATTTGTATCGATCGATACGTATTGGTATATATCAGCACGTATCGGTGAGTATCGATATATATATATATATATCGGTACGTATCGGTGAGTATCGATACGTATCGGCGCTAGGGTCATATAATGGCCAATATGGGTAGTTTTTCAGGAAAAAAACGATTTTTTTAAGGGTTTTTGTTCCAAAGTTGATGTCAGCCATATTTCTCTCTAACTAAAGTGGAAATCAAGGTTAGGAACAAGGATTTTACATTTATGGGACAACTACAGACCTTGAATTCTTAGTACGATACCCTCAATTTAGTGTTTATGCATAATACATGTTATCAATAGTTTTTTTTAACAAATTCTTTATGCAAAAGTGTTTAAAAAATGTTTCTTATCCATTTATGTGTGTATCTTTAGCGTATCTTAGTGTATCTCCGATACGATACGATACCCTTCGATACGTATCTTAATTTTGACCGATCGATACGGCGATCGATACCGATACTTTAATCCTTGGACCATAGAGAAAGGAGGTCGGCTTCCAAGGAATGTACCAATTATGCAGTTCTTCCACTTAAGGATCTCAGAATCCAATAGGCCAGGAGGGCAAAGGCCGATAGGGGAGGAATCATGAACGATCGGAGGATGAAAGTAAAGGGTGTGTCCAGTCGCAGGGGAGGAGGAGAAAAAGGGAGTAATAGAGGGGGTGGAGGAGGTGATTACAGAGGCATAGGATCGGGAGTCAGAGGGAGGAGGTTGCAGGGGAGGTGAGGTGGGAGGCCGAGAGGAGTCAGGAGAGAAGGAGGTGCCGGCAGCCGTGAGCATAGGTTAGGGGTTACGGCATGGGAGGGTTACGGCATCCAAGTATTCTGATCTACCATTAATCTTAATAAGGGGATTGCTATCTTTCACCAGGACTACACTCCTTGTCCCATTAATTCAGCCACAGATTTCAAGAGAATTTAAAATAGTAAAATGTTTGTGATCCATTAAAAAATGTCAAAGAACCATTAAGCAATATGGTAGGAGGAGGAGATGGGAAAGAGCTAACAAAACAACTTCCTTTCTACAACTTCGACTCTTCATCCAACATGTCAAAAAACAAATATCTTGTTCAAGTTGAATAGTAAATTAGTAACAGGAAGAAAATGAGACTTTATCTTGAAGTAAAGATAACCAGCAGCTATAGCCACCAAAATAAAAGAGCAGTCTGCTCTACTGTTGCACAATCTTCCCTAATGTTCATGTTAAATGTAGAAAGTCAAATGTAAAGGAGAACAACATTTCTTCCACATAAATGGACAGGAGGGATGTGCCTTTTCAGACAGTTCAAATGCAGTTATCACACACCTTATAACTGCCAAATTCAGCAGAAGAAAATACAGTAGCTCCGAAGTTTGTTAAAAGGCAAAATATATTGCTAATTCTTACCTCCAATACAACAGCTCCGAGAGCAACCCATTTTGCAATTTTCCAGTTCTCTTTAAGGAAATTATAGATTGAATCGAAATCTCCAGTTTTGTCAGTTGGTAGTGCCTGAAAGATGGTAGTTTTTTATTTACTAAAAATTAAGTACAAAAACCAAGCAAATAAGAAATTACTTGATGAGATAACACTCACATCTTTCCAGCTCTTGTCAAAAAAGATAAAAGCAGCACACCCCAGCTCTGCTAAGATCAACAAGATCACCAACACAGAATACTGCCTTTGTTTAAGGAATCCATCATAACAAGACAACTTGAAAATGTTATCAGGATTTCAAAAGAAATATGTAGGAATCCATTCACATGACAGGCATAGACATTATGATCCAACACTACTTAACTTGTCCATATTTCAAGAAGACAAAATATGCAAAACATAAATCTGGGATTAAAAAAATAATAAATAAAATAAAATAAAAATTCAACTTTTTAGACAAAAAAGGGGACCATGGAAAAACTTCACGGCGTTCAAGTTTCTCCAGAAAAGTAAAAGTCATCCATATTAAAATGGCATAGAAATATGATCCATTAACGTCAATCAAAGTGGAAAAAGAATACTTGAGAAACCAGGATACACAAGACAGACAGCACCCGTTCCTGGTTACTGCTCCAATGCAACCAAAACAAGATATGACGAAGAGAATAACTCCAACAGCAATGAATAAGTATATAAACCTGCAAAACATCTCATAGCATATTAGCTAGCTCATTGAAATGGGCGCAAATGAGCTCTATTGTATCACAACCAAATAAATTTAATAAGTTTATTCCCTCATGATATATGTCATCATAAGTTTCACATAATCATAAGGAAGCGGATACCACTGTCACTAGGAAGTGCAACAAAGCTTCAGAAGTGGGCGGTATGTAAGCTAGAACTGTCCAGTTTCAAGTACATGTCTTACTCATCATAGATAAAACTTAGTTTTACTCTTAACCATGGTCCTCAATCCCAATCGAAACTGGAATTTTTTTTTAACCTTTTTCTCTCCTCTTGTTTCACAACAACGGAGATGGGTTGAGGGGATACGTAGACAAGTCTGAAACACAATGAGAGGCAGTAACTTAAATTTCACAATAAAGTTCAGTTAGAGGTTGCAAGACAATTTAGTCGAAAAAAAAGGCTTCGCATGAGTTGCACTGAGTGAGTTTAGAAGCTCAATTTAGATTGTTTTATAGAAATTTTGTTTTCTATTTGACATTGGCGATTTCATTTTCAGCCATGACTAAAACATGGATTGAAACAAAATTTTCATTACTTGAATAGAGTCCTATTGGAAGATAATAGATATTAGTACTATACTATAATATGTTTATCCCAGGAATCCTCTCCAACTAAGTGGAGGTATAGAAAATTTCAATCCACAACCACCTTCGCATGCCAAACCATCTGCCATTGGATTATTTGAACTATGAATCCATCGGAGTGAGGTGTTTATGGAGAATTACACAACCACCCAGGAACCTTGCAAATCCAAACAATCAGCCAATGAATTCTGAGGACCAAAAGTTTTAAGTCACCTCAAGCCCAATACAATGCTTTAGCTATGGAATCTGCTCACCAATAAGACCCTAGAGGTCAACAGAATGGATTCTAAGCTTTCTTCGGAAACTCCCTCAAATGTTTTTTTGGTCCTTATTGCCTATGTAGGATCATCAAGACTTAATTTGATGGATTTTGGAGGAATTTTGATTCCGTTCTACACATTTGTAGGATCCATCCTCCACTCTCACCGGAAACTCAAGAACAGTGTAGTAAAAAGCTATGCCCCTTCAGGAATCCTGCCTTACTATCATTGAGCCACACAAGTAGACCTCAATCACAGACCAACCACTAGTGTGAATCACCAATGGAGCTTCCCGACTTCCCCCAGAAAGAAATCCTTTGCAAGAAACTCATCAAATCAAATATACTCCATAATAACCCAAAAAGAAAAGAAAGAGAACTTGATCCCAGCCATGGACCTGAAAGGGCTACATAAGATAGGACTCCAGACACCTCTCCACCCATACCTAAATGGCTATAGCATCCAACATGGAGGAGACCATTTACTCTTTTCTTTTGGTTATTTTATACTTTTGGGTCTGTCCTAGCTGGGTTAAGATATGGTTTTGGATCATTTTAGGAATTTAGGAGAAGTAATTAATTCATTTCTCTTGGTACCAGTCCTGGCATAAGTAAAAACTGTGAAATAAATTCTCTATGGAGTGATATTCTGACTCTTGTTATCTTACAGTTTTTGGAATTTGTATGGGTTGGAGTAACTAGTGTAAATAGGAGGTGGAATTTAACAAGTCCATAGACAGACATTTTACCTTGCCCATTATGCTTTAATAGAGTACAATGACTACATTCAGCCCAGTAGATTCGCGGTGTAGGGGATGTATTTCCTCTTACTCCAACTAGTCCCTCAGGGTAGTTCTTTATCCTTCAATACTCTTTTCAACTTTTATTGTCAATCATTTTCAAAAATGTAAGTGATTCCGGCAAACATAAGTCAGTCCTGCAGAGAGGAGATCCATCTTCTTCAATTGGCTTCGTCATACATGCATTATATTATACTTCCAAGCATCTCTTTCTCTTATGTCATCAACTATCCACCTCCAACTGTCTCCATTCCAGCCAGGTGATTTCTTAACAAAAAAATAAAAAAATCAATCTTCTGTCTGTGTACACTAAAACATAAAGCCTCACCACCAATCCATATAAAAAATTCAATTGCTCTCAACTTTACCATCTTCAGGCTAAATATTCGTTGGAAGTTTGAAATTTGTTGGTCTTTCTTAACTGATTAATTTCTTCAAATATACTATATTCCTTTAATTTTCAAACATCCCCTCCCCCAAAACAATGCATACCTGTCTTATTTTCCCATTTCCTTCTTGTTTTCTTAGTCTGAATCCTCTTGCCAGGAGAAAATTCTTATTCTTGTCATAAGTTTGAACCACAGGATCAAAAGGTGGTTGCCACCTAGTCCAATTCAACAACCACGAGAATGTGTGGAAAACCAGCTGTTCCACACATATAATGCACATAAGCTTCCATCACCTAACCAGTTAGTCCCATGGACTGCCTGGAGGCCATCATGCCTTGACAACAACGTTTATGAGCTAAATAATCTAAAATTAGCACTCTTCTAATGTTTTGGAAATTCTATACTTCATCTAATCCTATCCAAACTCAGCATATTAAGGAAAAAAATAGTGAAAAGTACAATGTATTCCCGAGTAAAAATTCAGGCCATGGAGAAAACATGTTTCTTTATGCAATTAGAATAGGCAGAAGGGTTATTTGGATAATGGGAGGCACATGAAGGAGCAGAGCAACTGAGAAAGCCACAAATGAGAAAAACTAAGGAAAAGCTTATGGAAATGGATGAAAATAGCAATTGACAGTTGCTGACTAAGGAGCAGGTTTGACTTCCTAGAGATAATGTTGATGGAAAATGGGGTCCACACAGGATATAGATAGTAATTGGTATCACTCAAGCAGATAGTTCCTAATTGGAACTCTATGATGAGAAGACAAAGTTGTTAACACTTCCTAATTGCAACTCTACGATGAAAGACAGAGTTGCTACATCACAGGAATAAAAATAACACCACAATAATTGTTTTTTCAAGCAGCAGGGATACCATAAGGAAAAATAGGTAAACCAGCACTCTCCAAAGGAGAGAAACAAAAATTTGAGCAGAATATTTATAATGTGCCATTGCAAGTACTATCCTAGCGACAGCATCACAAAGAAGGTTGCAAATTGCAATGGTAATAGTAGCTTCTCCAAATTATTACCACAGATGGCACTAGAAGACTGGTAAACTGCAGCCTGAAGATAGGTCGCAATGAAAGCACCATGACACCACAATTAAGACAAGTGCAATGTTTGACAAAGCAAAATTACAGTTCACCCTTCGAAGACAAAACATATCTAAATTTATAACAATTCCATTAATGGGATACCCACTAGAATAACTAAGAAAAGAAAAGATGATTTCCTTTCAATGGATTTATTCTCTATGACTATTTAGTGAAGAAAAAAGCTCAACCTTAACATTTAAGACAAGAATACATTTTGGTCGATGAAGATTGAATCCTACAAGAGTTACCAAACCAATGATCAGGTACAGTTTTAACTCGGAATTAGTGATATCTAAACCAGTATTTTGGTCTCTTTAGTTTTTTTTTTTTTTCCAACATAAGCAATGATTTCTCCCTACGCACCATAAAACTTACTAACACTAGCAAAATAAATTGAGCAGGAGGAGGTAAAGATACCAGGCTTTAGGTAATTTATCAAGGATACTAGTCGATAGAGAGACAGCCATTAGCAGAGGACGACCGAGCTGTACAAGTTCCTGAGAGTCTCTGTTCGACAATAAACCCGATTCATTCGAAGTTTTCTTCCATTCAATCAGTAGGTAAATCCCATAACCCACCATGGCCAACCCAGCAAGCGTCAACAAAAAGTTCAGAAGCTTCAATAAGCACTCCCAGAACCCTCTGCACGCCATCTTTCTCTGCTCTTCCCAATGGCAAATTCCTCTTTAGTTCATAACATGATTTGTCTCCCTTCAGACAAACCCACAAACTCCAATTTCCAAAAACTTATGACGGATTCACCACCTTGAAACATGAAATTGCAGAATCCCATTAAGAATTACTTCCTTGAATCAATTAAAAGAAAATGCAACCCAAAGAGTTATTAAAAAGAAAGGATTTTTCTTGATAAAATTCAAATATGTAAACCATACAACATTAAATCGAAGGGAAGACGAAACATTGCATGCAATGTCTACCGAAACTTTTCATTTTTTCAAACAAGAAAATCGAAGAATGAATTTACAAAAAAAAAAAAAAAAAAAACCCATGAGGGAATCGAAGATCCTTCAATCACAATCCACGCTAAATCATTCTTCATGAAATCTTTCACAAAAAAACAGAAAAAAAAAAAAGGGAGAAAATCGAGCTTCCCAATTCAGAAATGAAGAAACTATTCAAAAATTTGAGAAAAACATATAAGATTAAACTCAATATTAGGCGAGCTTTTAGATCCTGAGCTTCGAAGGTTGTATCTGAATCTAGAGAACCTGAAAACACGAAGGCCAACGCAGTCTTCCAAAAAACGGCAAAAAAGGTGGCATTTAGTATTTACCTTATCTCTCACACTCTATTAATTAAGTTAAAAAATTAACCGACGGCCCAGTTGGTTGTGACACGTGGCTGCTTCTTAAGTTTGATGGACTAATAAACGGCTGAGATATTTTTTTATTGGTACAATAAGCGGCTGAGATCGAATTAATTGGGACTTAAACTGCTATATATTATGTATTCCCTGTCACTGCACCACGTATGCTCAGGTGACCAGCTTAGTTCTAGAGACAACTTTGAGGAAACTTCATTCACGTAAATACCCTTGCATAAGAATCCAAGGACCTGATAACGGTCATATTTATTGTCTATTATAATTACTATAGTGGCCTTACTGACGGGGTGCTTTTGTCATAAAGGAAATGATAGAATATATATACGTGGCCCGAACGTGGTAATTGGGCACTCCTCTTAAAAGAGATGATTTAGCCCCAAAAAAATTGAATTTACTACAACACCCTCCCTCCGGGTAGGGGTGTCAAAAACTTAATCCGAATCAACAAAACCGATCGAACCAAATCAAAATAACTTGGGCAGAGCCAAACCAAATTCTTATTGGGTCAATTTTGGTTTCAGTGGATTTTTTTTTCAAGTAATATGACCCAAAACCGAGTAGAACAACACCATAAACCCAGAACAAATAAAAAAAAAACAATTCAAATTGGTTCAAAACCCAAATAGAAAACCAGAATCAAAATCAGCCAAAACTCATTTGCATAATTTGTATAATAAATGGGACCAAAACTGATCCGATATTAAACCAACATAAGAAACCAAAATCAAATCTAATCGAAACCAGAATTTTTTTTATTGGCTTAGTTCCAGATTTGCTATTCATTCCAAAGTCAAAACTGAGTCAACCCGGGCCAAAATTGATTACGTAAGCAACAACTCTCATCAAGACCATTGACTGAAAGATGAACGATGAGGAAAAAAAGAGCCTGCCTACCTACCTAGGGAATTGGCGGGAATTCTAGCTTCTTAATAGTGACGTGAGCAATATTTCAAGCTCGTTAATTGATAGATGAACGGTAATGATAGGAATTGGACCCACGAAAAGAAATGGCGGGAATTTTTGGCGGTTTGCTTGGTGGGTCGGAAAGGGTAAACCCCACCTGTCATTCAAAAGGAGCAAAACAAACAGCTACCTGTCAAAGTACCCAAAGATCCTAACAAACACCAAAACGACAGAAGCTCAAAAAACCTAAAATATTTGAAGGTAGAACCATACCTAGATTTTTTTTTCTTTTGGCTGGAAAGAACCATAATTAGGCGCATGTCGTAGGCATGGCTGCATGGCCCTGAGCATGTAGTCCTTTCCCTTTCCCTCACATCATTGATATTCTTCACCCCTCGATGTGGGCCATGAATGGGGATTTTCTATTGCATGACATGACATGTAGTGTAGATCCAATGGTTGAGAATATCTTAAACTGTGTGTTTATACCTTAAGCTTTGTTTCTAAGGCCTCCCAATTCTTAGATCTGTATTACTTTATAGCGCACCGTTATGGAGGAACCCGATCGTGTGTACCATGGCCTGCCATGGAGGGCATCTATGTGTGCATGGAGTGGTTGTTATGTGCATTGACATGTTCATTGATTTGTTAATGTGATAGTTGTACTAAAATAAAGATCAGCCAATAATGATATGCATTTGGTTGTTTTTTATGGGAAATAAATAAATTTAATTATACTCCTCATTAATGTGAACTAATTCCATGATCCCCTCACTCGTGGCACGTGCTTTCTCCTCATATATATATATATATATATATATTCTTATTTATTAGGCAACAACAACCACAACAACAACAACAACAACAACCATAATCTTTTCCCAACTGAGTGAGGTAGATTAGATGGATCTGATATGAAAAGAGATATGTAGTAAAATAATCTAAATAAGGTCCATGCAAGAGTGATTGGCTAGGTATATACGGTGTCTGCTGCCTACCTGACGCATTATTCTTATTTGTTGGGCATGAGATGGAATTCCCACACTGTTTTTCTCTTGTTTTTGGAATAGGGATAAAGGGAACTCTAAAACACATCATTTAATTGCTTGGGATAAAGTTTGTTCTCCTAAAATGCAAGTGGCTTAGGGTTGCGTGACATTTAAAAAAAAAATTGTCTCGTGGAGGAATTTATAGTTAATGATTGCTGGAATATGGGATTGTTATCTTCATGTTTACCTCACATATATAGTGAGCAAGATTATTAAGTTACCAATCTTAACTGGTGAGGATCAGTGGTGGTTCTCCTTGTCTAAGGAGGGCCGATGGCATCTTTTTTTCACTTGTTACATCTCTAAAAGGGTGTGGGTTGTAGGACCCTTAGGATTAAGATTGCATCTCGTTTGACGGTTCACTCTTTCATATCTACTAAGTTTCAGTCTTCATCTTTCACCACTTCTTAGTTACAATGGATTTTATTGTTATTGTTATTACTATCTACTTTATATGATCTCACAGGAACTTGTTGCTAAGACTGCGCTTGGTAGTCATTTAGTTTCAGAAATAAAGTTTCATGTCAAAAACAGAATTTTCAGTTTCAGTTTCTGTGTCAAAATGTTGCTTTAAAACAAAAAAAAAAAAATTGATGTTTGATGAACTTGTTTCAACAATGATTACCATAGTTCCTCACCTTTTTTTTTTTTGGGTATTTGGAACGAAATTGAAATGAAGAAACAATGTTTCGTCATTCCATCATTTTACGTTTCTAGAATTTTTTATTTTTTTTCACTCCAAAAAAATCAAAAAGCATGAAGTTGACACTAAACACTTTATTCCTTTTTTTTTTTTTTTGGCTCCCATAGAACAGAAAAACGTCAGAAACATTGTTTTTCGGATGACTACCAAATGTAGCCTAAGTCTTACACTCTTAATCCCTTAATAATCATTAAGAATGTTAATCGTGGGATAGTTTATCAGAATTTGTTGTCTATTTCTTGGTCTAATGGATCTTTTTCCCCTATTCATGAGATGGTCAACTCTTTTCCCCAACTATCCTTACCACTAGCCACTTTAAGTTATCCTATTTCAATCTGTGCAAGGATTTCTAACCATATTTTAAATGATTCAGGATGAGCCTATGGAATTCTGTTTGGAGGCCATATTATTTTGATGGAGTTGGGATTTATGATATCAGGGTAGGTTTCAGAAGAGGCAGCCAAAGGCATCCTTTATGGGTTAAGGAAAGTGGGGTATTCCAGTTTGCTTATTCAAGAAATATAGACAGATTCCCAGATTTAAAAAAAAAATGTTGCTAGAACTTGTTGACGGTGCATGGCCGTGGAACTCTTTTGCTTCTTTTTACGAAATTTCAGGAGCTATTTTTGCTAAGTCTATGTGTTTATGTAAGTAATGACGTGAAATTGTCCAAATTGTTGAAGGACTGGCTACCAAGGATAGACAAAGGAGAGCAAATATTTTGATTCTTGGAAACTTTGTAAATAGATTTCCTGTATTGTATTTTCTTTATATATATATATATATATATAACTCTACCTACGCTTATATCTATTTATCATACTATCATACTACTATTAAAAAGTACGTATTCCCTGTCTTTGGTATACTTTTCAAAAAGACAAAAAAACCATTGTCATCTACCAATTTTTTTTTTCAAATGATCAAAAAACCCCCTCAAAATGAAAAATGAAAAAAAATCTCTCTCTTTCTCCATATTTAAATCTCTATACCGCATTTCTCAATTTAAGATACCCCATATCCACAAGGTATGTTTGCCAAACTAAACTTTATTTTTGTTTAAGTGGATCATTGGTTGTTGAAAGTCCAATAGAATTGGTAGTGTAGGCCATTCATTTTCGACAAGTATAAAAATTAAATTTTGTGCTTATGCAAAATCTGATTGTTTTTCAGCCAGTCTTTGGTTTTGTATTTATGTTGGTTTTGGTTTTGGTTCTATGATTTTATTTGTGAGATTGATATCATTCTCAGGACCTTCGTAGATGAAGGCGAGGTATATGTTTCTTATGTTTCATGTTCCCATCTCCTTTCTATTATGAGAATTGTATTGTTTAGTCTGTGAATTTTCTTTATTATATTATATATTCAAAATAATTAGGTTTAATGGTGTTTTCAAAAAATACAAACTTTGAAAAATCAGGTCACCAAGTTTTGCAGAACTTACTTAAAATGGATTGACCCAATAATCTTGTCTTGAGAAAATATTTAACTAGAAGACTACCACCACATGCATTTGCACGTGTATTTTTACTAGTTTATACAATGATACATATCTGGGACTAGAAGCAACCACTACAGAACATTGTTTCAAAATTGGAATCAGATCGGTCAAATTTGTTGGTTCGGATAGAAATCGCTATGATCGATTCTGATTTTGTATATTTTGATCCGGTTGATTTTAGGGTTTTTCTCGTTGATATCTTGGTCCTCAGATCTACGGGGTTGATTTTAGGGCTTCTAAGATTGATTCCAGCTGATATTAATAGATTCGATCCCCACCTCTGATTTTAATCACCTTGTTTGTGGGCCACTCTTTGTGTGCTGGTTAAGTTGCGCTGTTGCAATTAACAGGATACAGGTTTAAAACATGGAAATAACCTCTCCACGGAGCAAGGGTAAGGCTATGTACATTTACCTCTTTGAGATATCATACTACTATTAGACAGTACGTACTCCCTGTCTTTTGTATACTTTTTCAAAAAGACAAAAAAATCCATTGACATCTACCCAAAAAAAATTCAAATGACCAAAAAAACCCCTCAAATTGGAAGATGAAAAAAAAATTCTCTCTCTCTCTCTCTCTCTCTCTCTCTCTCTCTCTCCCCATATTTAAATCTCTATATCACATTTCTCAATTTCAGATACTCCACATCCACAAGGTATGTTTTCCAAACTAAACTTTATTTTTGTTTAAGTGGATCATTGGTTGTTGAAAGTCCAATTGAGTTGGTAGTGCAGGCCATTTATTTTCGACAAATATAAAAATTAAATTTTGTGCTTATGCAAAATCTGATTGTTCTTTAGTCAATCTTTGGTTTTGTATTTATGCTGGTTTTGGTTTTGGTTCTGTGATTTTATTTGTGAGATTGATGTCATTCTCAGGACCTTCATAGATGAAGACGAGGTATATGTTTCTTATGTTTCATGTTCCCATCTCCTTTCTATTATGGGAATTGTATTGTTTAGTCTGTGAATTTTCTCTATTATATTCAAAATAATTAGGTTTAATGTTGTTTTCAAAAAATACAAACTTTGAAAAATCAGGTCACCAAGTTTTGCAGAACTTACTTAAAATGGATTGACCCAATAATCTTATCTTGAGAAAATATTTAACTAGGAGACTACCACTACACGTGTATTTTTACTAGTAAGTATATATATATATTTGGTTTCCTTATGTTCTAGGTCATATTAGAACCCAAGCATAGATATGGATTAAATATGAATCTCTCAAAAAGGATTTTTTAAGGGAGGCAAAGACATTGGGGCAAAAGTGGGCCTGAGTGTTAGAGGAAGAGCTCTTGACTCATGTGTGGTAGTTTACCCAAATAGATTTTAAGTCATCAACAAAAGTTATATGGGAAATAGTTTCATTGCTCCTAGAATCTTGATTCCCTTAACCATATGATGCAGCGATGAAAAGATGAGATGATAAAACTTCAACACATGATAAATAAGTATGATGATAATGAGTCTCCTTGTGTCAAACCTCTTGAGGGACAAAAAGGAGTAAGAGGAGAACCATTAAGAAGAATAGACATTTGAGTTTTGGTGATCGAGAATAAAACATGATCACCATGTCTGAGAAAATTCAAACTTCAAGAGCATGGCTCGAAGAAATCCCCATTCTAACCTGTCATTTGCTTTGATGAGAATCAATTTAATTGATATATAACCATACTTCCCTCTTTTCTTCCTTGAAATAGTATGAAGAAGTTCATGAGAGATAAGAACATTATCCTATATATATATATATATGTCTTCCTTTGATAAACCTAAGTAAAGAGCCTTCTTTTGAGAAGTCACATCCCTAAGTCCAAGTTCCCATACATTTTTAGGGGAACAAGTTTTATGCTAGGCAACAACATGAATTTTTTAGAGCGGTCAAAATCCCCATTCGAAAAGCAAGGTAGATGGAGACTAAACCACGACAAATTTTCCTAGGGAAAGAAAAAGCATGACATAAGATTAGAGGGGATGAAAGATAAAACAATTGGATTAGAACAGTTTGACCAGAATACACGAGTAATTAGCCTTCCAGTTGGCAAGCCGTTTATCGACTCATTTAACAATGTTATTAAAAGCAGCCACCTTGGATCGAAAGAAGAAGAGATTGGTACCCAAATAGGCGGAATCCTTACCCATCTCCTTAATGCCAGTAAGAGAATAGAGATACCGCCGATCAGAGAATGGAACATTCTTACTGAAGAATAGGCCACTCTTCTCAAAATTAACACATTATCTAGAAAGGCCAGAAAATAAATTAATAACAACCTTGATGGTTAACAGATCTTTGGGAGTGTCACAATAGAAAATGAAAGTATCATCCGTGAAAAGTAGATGAGATACGTCTGTTGCGTGACATGCCACCTTAATACTGCGAAACATATCAATCTCTTGGTAGGCAAGAAGAAGGTGAGAGAAAACCTCCATAGTAGAAATAAAAAGGAAAGGATTAAAGAGATATCCTTGATGGATACCCTTGAAGGTTCGAAGCATTCAAAAGAAATGCCTTCCAGTTTAATGCAGAAGGAAGAAGAAGCAATAATATGACTAATCAAATCACACCATTTAATCATTTATCCCAAATTAAAAAATAACACACGGAAAACCCCATTCTGTTCTATTACATGCTTTGGCCATATCCAATTTAATGAAGACAAAGCCCATTTTTTTACCTCTTGTATAGCTGAGGAAGTGGAAAATCTCATTGGTAATAATAATATTATCGAAAATCTACCTACCAAGTATGAAGGTAGATTGGAAAGGGGAAATAAAGGAGGTGAGCACGAATTTCAACATATTGGTTAAGATTTCAGACACAATTTTGTAGGAGACATTGCATAAACTAATTGGTCTAAACTCATCCACCCTCAAGGCATTATCCTACATATGTATCATATAAATAAAAGTATAGTTAAACTGAATGGAAGAAAATTGTCACGAAAGAAAGAAAGAACAAATTAAATCGAATCCCATCAAATCCAAAATATATTGGGACAAAAAAAAAAAAAAAAAAGCTTGGAATCCATCAAATCTAGGGCCTTGTACGGTCTAATAGAGAAAACAACCTTCCAAATCTTTTCTAGAGACAAAGTTCAGCAAAGAAGCTCCAAATTTTTAGAAGAATGCACTGCTGCACAGGGTAGAATAAATGCTTTACTAAAGAAGGGTCAAGAGGGTTGAAGGTAGTATAGGATTTAGATGCAAGGTAAAGTGATATAATAACCCAATATGGAATGATTTAGACTTAGTGATGTAATCACATAGGTAATGATTACAGAAGTACTTACTTTCCTTTCCTTTCCTATAGGTTCCCTTGCAATCAAACGAAGTCTAAATAAAATAAAGAGAGAAGGTTTCACACGACGCCATAGATTTAGTTCTCGGCAATCATAACCTATGTGATTATATCTATTCGATAAGATATCTATCTGAATTGGCTGGAACTAATCAATTTTAACCTTACTTTTCATAAGAAATAAGTTTTTTCAATTTTACTCTTGATCCAATACTGATACTTGATCCAAGATCAATCAAGAATAAGTCGGCCAATACTAATACAATTTGGCTGATACCACTGATCAAATATCGATACCTCATTCCTTAATGATGCTCAAATTATTCGGGCATATGAAAACCCCTCATTACGAATTGTAATTAAAATTTTTTGGAGGAGATAAGAGTGTGAGATGTCCCTCACTTTTTATGAGAGAATGTGGGAATTGATCCGAACACAGATGACATGCTGATCTTTTATTCATGAAATAATTTAGTGAATATTAAATGGAAAAGAAATTTCTATCCAGGAATATGACTCCTATATTAGCATGGGTGCAAAGGAAGCATATGAGGAAACATCAATAGTGGTGGATCATTTTATTTTTCATAAGAGACGACCCAATCATTTCACAGCAACCTGGACGCATGTGGGCAGGCTCCTTTTCCCCATAATTACTAAATAGCATCCCTCAAACTACAAGGCCACACTTTTCACCTCCTGTTTTGTGGAATTGAAAAACAATGTCCAATTACGTTTCGTGCTTGAGTAGTAATCGACATTACTAAACACCTCAGATCATCCATCAACTTCAAGAGACACCAAGGCATCTCACCTGTTGTCCAGATCAAATATGAAAAATTACCTTTGTGGTGTTATTTTTTTGGCTTAATAGGTTGTTACACTCTGGCCCTAATCCGGTCTAATTTGAAAATTTGTTGTGATATGCCTCGGATCAGAGATCGGAAGCACAACCGGGTTTTGGCTAGTGGTTGTGCATTGCCGAAGGGGTAGGGATGACCCCACATGTTCGTGCATCGCATGCCTATCTAACTAAAGGGGATTCATACTTTCTGATCCCAGACGGTAAGTGACCCGACTCCCCGCACTTGATTTACGGCACACATCAACATTGCTGAATAGCCTTGAGCATGTCCGAGGGCAATCACCCGTGTGAGACCAGCCATGGGACAACAAGCTATCAAGACAGCAATCTGTCTTGACCATCGGAAACAAGCCACCGGAAGCAGTCTGGGCCTGGATCCGATGCCTATTTTTGATGGGTTGACAGGCTATTGTCGGGGTTTCGATGCCCCGTGGTTCCCGTCACTCGCATCGTAAATGACTTCGGATGATCCCAAATCATCCTCCACACCTTCCTCATGATGTGAGTACTTTATGACTTAAATGTGTGGGTATTCGTGCCCCGAAATCCATTTTAACCCAATTGGTCCAAAAGGGGTCCAACCCAAATAGACCCTCAGGTCCACTTAAGTTATAAGTTGGGAAATGAAGATTCATTTCCTCATTTCCCTTGTGATCAACATAGGAGAGGAGAGAAAGAGGAGAGGAAAGAAGGAGGGTGGAAGCCTACCCTGGTACGGCTGTGGCCTTGTTACTGGAATCATTGCCGGAGGTAAGTACAACCTCCCATACCACTCTCTCTCTTCATTTCAACCTAGATAAAGCTAGGTATGGATGGAATTTTGGTGTACAAACCATGTTGAGGTTGTAGGATGCGTGTTCTACCCTCTCGGTGTTGTTGCCGAGCTCAAACCAAGCCCGGTGAGCTCTGGCAACATGTATTACCAAAAGACTAACTAGGGTTTCAATCGTTCGATCGACGTATCTCCCAAATGGTTTGATGGAATTGAAATTTTCTTAGCTTAGAATGATGCTAGGAATATCCCCTACAAACTCCATGGAACAAATCCCAGTGATCGAGTCCAAGCCGGAAAGCCCCAATTTGAGTTGGACCTTTCTGTACTACCATCAAAATTATGGCATAGGAAACACTGTAGCTATTTCTAGTGGGCTGTTTCCGGTGGACATATGAGCCTTATGTGCTCTCTATCACCTCCATCGGAAACAGGATTGATTATTCCGATGGAAATGCCTTGTTTTCGATGGGTGTTTCTGGTGACAGTACTATCACTTAGGAATAGTGTCTGTACTCTTTGGGGGTGACCTGTGTGGGTCCCTCCTGATATTTCTAATGCGCATTGATGTACGGTTCCCTTGTGTCTAGGACAGTGACGCGCACATGCCTCAAAGCTAGAATTGAATTGATCGATCGGTGGTCGTACTTCAACCTGAACACATCTAATCGTAAACCAGGTGAGGGATGGACTATATTTATTTTTGGAATGTTTACCATTATTAAATTGCTCACATGCTTAGAATTATATGTTTAATTGTAATTGCTCAATTGCGAGGATATGTTACATTGTCATTTATGATTATGATATGAATTGTATGGAGATGTTTGATGGGATCCAGTGTGACCGAGGTGGTATCGGTACCTTGATCACCGTGTGTTTGGTTGTGTGTGTGAGACAAAATCCGACGTGGCCAAGGTGGTATCAATGTCGTGATTGTCGTATGTATGTTGCATTCATGCATTGATTATGTGCATTAGAGTTAGTTGTAGTCACGGATTACATTTTATGTCCAAGGTCTCGCTGGTATCGTGTACCCCGGGGCTGCATTTGGAAATAGATGTGCTTCGTGATCGATGATTGGTACCGGTGTTGCGTAGTCCATACTTAACTGTGATATATATGCTAGATTAGGTAAACGGTCTCGGGTTTCGCTTTGTGACCAAGGTCTCACTGGTATCGTGTGTCTGGGACTATATTTGGAGATGGATTACACCTAGTAGCCGAGATCTTACCGATGTCATGTAATTCATACTAACTGTATCACTATGAAGGCATGTAGCATATATATGGTTAGGCATCATTCCTTATGCTATGAACCCTTGCCAACAGGGGTTGAGGTGTCGGATAACCCATTATGGTATATTCGATGTGCCTTTCTAGAATGCCACACCCACATTATGATATGATTGTAGCTGAAGGAGGGAACCTGTCTAGCATGGCTGATAATGTACCGGTGTCGTGACTGCCAAGAGGGGGTTATCAGGGTTTGCTGGGTGACCCATGGACGCATACAGGGACCGAAAGACTTCTATTCATGGTTAGGATTTGTATCATTGAGTAGTCGATGGCGGTTTCGAGACGAAGGATATAGCCTAATGTGTCATAGTAGCATTTATCAGGCTTAGTTTGTATTGTTAGGTGAATAATAAATAAATGAACTGCATCACGAGCATCATAGACTATTTGTTTAATTTTTGCTATCATGCATCATGAATTATTATTACTGTTGTCTTGCTTGGATGTGCTTGACCCCACCCCTCACTGAGTGAGTTGGAAAGCTCACCCCATGAGTACACACTTTTTAGATATGGCGTAGGTACGGTAGTGCCTATGGCTAGTGACTCCTTTTCCTCCAGACCTGAGTATGGAGTGAGCAACTGGTGGATGCCAGAAGCGGAGGAGCATGGCCAGGATAGTGCTTATGACTTTTGTGTATTTGCGGCACCATGAGTTGTTCGGCATATTTTTTATTATGTTAATATAAGTCTATGAATATTATATTTTAAACTTGATATATGTAAGTCTTGAAGGATTGTAAATAGAATAACTTAGTTATTGCTATTATATTATCATTAAACTTTTCCCCACTTTATGTATAATTCCGCTACTATACTCTACTTTCGCTGCTTATATTGGTTTGTGATGGGAGATTGTAAAAATTTTAAGGTACTGCTATTAGAGATCCTAGTAGGTTTGTAAGACAAGTACATGTCTTACTCACACCGCCAGTATTCCTAATGGTAAGTTGGGTCTATTGGAATTGGGGTGTGACATAGGTCATGACGAAAAAAGATGCACGATGATGTTTGAAGACTTCTCTCGCCATAGAAGCTAGCACGGGTGCTCTCACAGTTTCAAGTGCCAGAGTCTTCTAAATGCAAGATGCAATGGCAATATTAGAGGCACTCCACTGGATGACAAACTTATTCGTAGTGCCTTGGTTTATCTAAATGAACCTAGCAGCTGATGTTTTGTCTCAACAGAATCCAAGCATGGAAATGTCAATATTGAAGGAAGGTAATAGAGGTACTGGAACTACAAACAAAATTAGGCTACCCCATCCGGCGACGGTGACCCCACACATGTGCCCTTCCCAGGCATGGCCCGCTGCTCACTCCTTACAAGCACCTGATGAAAGGACGATGGTGGTTTATTGTCACATGATGGTAGGGGTTACAAATATCAGGCCACAGGGTACTATTCATGTGCATGCCTCCTCCCCAATTCCCACGTCTCCACGAGCTGACCGTTATGAGCATCAAGATGCTCCATTCCCTCCACCCCACATCTATCCCACTTCTCCCTTTGAACCATTCATTGGCCAATCATTTGGAAAACACTTCCCACTCCCCAACACTATTCATGAATATCTGATCAAATGCCTGGATCACTCTGAGGCGGTGCTATCGCTTCCAAATCACATGACAGAGTTCTTTTTATCCCCACAACCTGATTCTCAAAATCATGGATCCCACTTATCATCCGTCACACAAGCCAACGTTTGAACCAAAATAACCTTGGTAATGACTCAAACCACACCAAACTTCTAATTCAGGCCCACCACTCACAAAACCATAACCATAACTACTCCATAAACCAAACCCAGGCCCATGACCTTCGTACAATCCAATCCCAAGCCCACAACCACTCCATAACCAAACTCTAGGATAACTCAACAACCCAAGACCACCCATCACCAACACACCACCAATCCACCACTCTAAGAACACTTGCGCCAACCTAAGCTAACCATCAGCTTCCACAATAACCCATTCCTTCTAGCCTTTACACCATGGATTTGACTCCCTATCCACATCCTCACCACTCAAGCCAACATAGGAAGTTCTCTTACCAAACTAAGGCTTGCCATAGGAATTCCCCTTACCGACATGGGAAGAAACTGGTTGAGGAATAGACAGGGAATGATCAAGAACAAATTGTTGAGCTTTGCTCTAATGTGGACATCAGTTCGAAGCATTTTTTAATGCTTGGACCCATGGAGACTGGGGTTTATCAGTCCCATGGGAAGCCATGAGGCTGATCAGTTGGAATTGCCAAGGGTTGGGGAGCCCTCGGCCAATTCGATCTTTACGAAATCTCTCCAAGGCAAAATCTCCTGATGTTATGTTCCTTATAGAAACCAAAAGTCAATAAATTAGAATGGAAAATCTGAGAAGAAAAATGAAGTTTGATGGGTGCTACTCAGTAAATGCAAATGGTATTGCTGGTGGTCTTGCTATTATGTGATTACATCATGTTCAAATTACTGTAAAATTTGCAGATGCTCGGATTATTGATGTTGAAGTTAAATCTGATCAGGGTGATAAGTTTTATTTAATGTGTGTATGGGGTCCTTGTTGGAAATCTTCATCAAAGGGTGTGGGATCATATTATATCTTTCGGAGCAGCTCGTCATGCCCCCTTAGATGTATATGGGAGACTTTAACTCCTTTTTGGGATGGCACGAAAAATCTAGAGGCAACCACCATGGTACTCGTGACATTGATCACTTCAAAGACATGCTTGATCATTGTAGTTTATTGGATTTGGGCTCCAACAACCCTACTTATAAATGGAACAATAGATGGAGTGGTAATGCAAACATTAAAATCAAATTGGATCGTGCCGTGCCCAACACGAAATGGAGGACTTTGTTCGATAATGTTGCTATCTTCATTATACCCACGATTGGATCAGACCACAACCCTCTCCTTGTAGATACGGTGGGTGGTTCCCTTTTGCTTCGAAGCCATGTGGCTTCGCCATAAAGGATGCAAAACTGTTATCAATCAAGCATGGTCGGCTTCTGTGTATGGATTAGATCCCCCTCCTTCTCACTCAAAAGTCCAAAAGATGTGAGGAAGCTTTAAAAAAAATGGAATAAAGATGTCTTCGACCATGTTCAACAGAAAATCAAGGCTCTAAAGATTCAATTAGAACATCACCAAAGCCAACCTTCATATTCTCATTCTTAAGAAGAGGAGAATAGTATTGTTAAACTTCTAGAGGAAGAGCTTGCAAAGGAAGAGATTTTATTGTACCAAAAGTTAAGGATTGACTGGATTCAAAGTGGCGATAAGAACTCGGCTTTTTTCCATGCATCGACCGTTCAACGTCGACAACACAACAGAATTCTCAAGCTTAAATCAGCCACAAGGGAATGGACTCAATCAGAATATGATGTTGTTACTGAGCTAATCACTCATTTTAGTGATGCCGTTTCTACTCAAGCTATTGATTTGAATTACATGCAGCAGGCCCTCTTAACAGTTCAGCCAATCGTTTCAAATGAATTTAATGATATGATTTCTGTAATCCCGACTATGGAAGAAGTATTGGTAGCGGTTGCTAGCATGGGACCTCTCAAATCTCTGGGACCAGATGGCTTTCCTCCCATTTTTTACCAAAACTTTTGGGACATCACCAAAGAGGACTTGCACCATTTTGTTTTGGATTTCTTTGCTATAAGTATTATGCCCATGGAGCTCAACAAGATTTTTATATGCCTCATTCTAAAGAAACCAAATCCTGAGTTGGTTGAGCACTTATACCTGATCAGCTTATGTGGGGTGGCCGTTAAAGTTATCTCTAAGATCCTCGCTGATAGACTCAAAAGCGACTTACAAGGTATTATCTCTCCATTTTAGTCTAACTTTGTCCCAGACCACCTTATTTCTGATAATATTTTTATAGCCTATGAACTGTTTCACTATATTAAGCATTAGAAAAAAGGTAGGAAAAAATTTTTGGGCCTTCAGTTAGACATGAAAAAGGCATATGATATGCTTAAGTGGCCTTTCATCAAAGGCACCCTCTTAAGATTGGGGTTTTGTATCCAATGGGTTAACCTTGTTATGGAATGCATATCATCTGTTACATACTCTGTGCTTGTTAATGGGGCTGAGAGGGGTTCCTTTGCTCCATCTAGGGGAATTAGGCAAGGTGACCCCCTCTCCCCTTTTATCTTCATTCTCTATTCTCAGGTCCTCAGTTCAATTATTGGAGCAACAGAACAAGCGAATCTCATAAAAGGCATCAAGGTCCGAAATTGGGTTCCTCCAATTTCCTATCTTGTCTTTGCCGATGATTGCCTCTTGTTTTCAGAAGTCAAGCTTCAGGACATCAACCATCTAAAGGCTTGCCTCGAAATGTATTGCAAAGCTAGCGGTCAAGAGATCAATCTCCAAAAGTCTTGCATGACCTTTAGTCCCAACACCCCACCTTAATTCAAAAAATGGTTTTCTCATATTTTCAAGATTCCAAATGGGGAGGGGCCTACCAAGTATTTGGGACTTCTGTCTGAAATTGGGGTTTCAAAGAAGGATATTTTCAAAGAGACACGCAACAAAACTTGCAAGAGAGTGCAAGAGTGGAAAAAAAATTACTATCTCAGACTGGCTATGAAGCCTTGATCAAATCAGTTGCCTCCACAATGTCGAGCTACGTGACATCTTATTTTATGTTCCAACTTCTCACCACAATACTATTCGATCGGCAATTTCCAACTTTTATTGGGGTAAAAAAGAAGAGGAGAAGAAGGTGCATTGGGTCTCTTAGACCCATCTTTGCCACTCCAAAGAAAAAGGGGGCTTGGGATTTCGGGACCCAATACTCCATAACAGGGCCTTACTTGCTAAAGTGGCATGGAGATTGTGGGAAAACAAGGACTCGCTATGGACCAAGTTCATCAAATCAATATCTTACCCAAACAAGGACTTTATGGAAGCACCCACTGGCAATAAGCCCTCATGGGCTTGGAGAAGCATACTTGAAGGAAGAAAGGTAATAGATAAAGGCTTACTGTGGCAAATCAGGAACGGCAACGAGATTGATATTTGGGGAAGCAATTGGATCCCAACTCATCCAAATTTCAGAATTCAAGATTCTAAACCAATTGATTGTGTTGTATCCACGGTGGCCGATCTAATTGATCATGAGAACCAATCCTGGAAGTATGATCTCGTGCTGGGATTTTTTTTGTTAAAACTGCTTATGACCCCTTATCCAATCTAAGAGACCACCAAGCAACTTCTCAAGCCTCCTCTTCGCGCAGACATGATTGGGAGTATATCCCAACAGATGTATGGAAACAAATATGGAATTGCAAGTCCTTGCTTAAGATCAAGTCCTTTCTTTGGCGTGTTTGTGCCCAAGCTTTGGCATCGGGTGAGAATCTTTTGAAGCATAAACTTCCAATTGATCCAAACTGTAGAAGATGTGATGTTACAACTGAATTGTGTGATCACTTATAATTAGACTGCCCCTTCGCTAGGGCCATGTGGTTTGGAAGTAATCTCTCCTTCATTGCCCCAACCAATGACTATCCTCGGCTATCCTTACTTCTGCATTCTTGAAACCGTATCAACTTTCCAAACAAAAAGTCAAGCATTGAGGTTTTAAGTTTACTATCTTTCATATGTTGGCAGCTATTGAATGTTAGGAATGATCACATTTTCAACCGTAGAACCTGGACACCTATTGAGGTTATTTCTTGTGCACAATCAACTTGGCATGAATTCATGGTAGCTAGTAATAAGGAGCTTCCTCAGGGCCACTTTACCCATCAACAGGCTCACGATCACACTTGGAAACCACCACTAATAGGTTTTACTAAGTTGAATTGTGATGCCCCTCTACCACGGGACTCTCATATTGGTGGTTTGGGATGCGTTTGGTGTGATCATGAAGGGACCCCACTTGGTGCCGTGTCTTATCCATGCTCCTTCTCAGATGTACTCGTCGGTGAAGCTCTGGCTATGCTCCTTGGTCTCTAGTCACTGAGTGACATCTCTTCTCCCCCTCATCTCATTGTGGAGTTTGATAACCGTACCGTGATATCTCACTTATGTAACCTTGATCTGGCTCCCCCCCTTGCCATCTTGGGTATCTTGGATGATATTCGGTTAATGGGAACTCAATTCCTCAGCTGCTCTTTTCTCTATGTTTCTAGGGAGGCAAATCATGTCGCCGATATCCTAGCCAGGAAGGCCCTGTTTATGGCAAGTTAGATAGTATGGCCGGTTACCACTCCTTGGCTTCTTGATATTTGTAATCAAGATGCCTCGTGCTCCTCTTGCCTGCCTTTGCAATAGAATGGTTTTTTACCCAGTGTTAAAAAAAAAAAAAAAAAATTCCAAGAAGCTCCTTTTTTTCCTTAACCTTGATCTGGCTCCCCCCTTGCCATGATCGGGAACTCAACTCCTCATCTGATCTTTTTTTATGTTTCTAGGGAGGCAAATCATGTCGTCAATACCATAGCCAGGAAGGCCCTGTTTATGGCAAGTAAGACAATATGGCCACTTACCACTCCTTAACTTCTTGATATTTGTAATCAAGATGCCTTATGCTTCTCTTGCCTGCCTTTGCAATAGAATGGGTTTTTACAAAAAAAAAAAAAAATTCCCAAGAAGCTCTTTTTTTCCTCCCCCTCCCCCTCGTTGAAGAACAATGTTTTCATTCCAACTCTTGCTGAGTTGATTGATAGGAAGTAAAAAGCCGGCAAGGTCAGTTACACACTTTCTTTTAGCTAGAAAAAAAAGAAAAAGAAAAAAGAAGGTACACACTTTCATGAAACTATATCACTCAACCATAGTTCTTTCTGACAAAAAAGAAAAAGATAAAGGAAAAAAGAAGATAGTTCTTCCATTTCAATCTTGCCCAGATAGTATCTATCCCGGGGGTGAGGGGTGCCGGGGAGAATCCCGCCCAAATATGGAAACTTGTGATTTTTACAGCTCTGATTAGTATGTTCAATGAGATCACGATGCCCATCTTGACAGAATTATCGGTCCCTCCTCCACCCCCCTGAAAACCATAACTGCTCCTTTGATATCTTAGAGCATTATTTTTTTCTTTTTTTTGGGAATGAATAAGAGAGTAGTTTTATCTCAGAAGAGGAGTTGTAAGCTGGGTGCGTGAACCTATTAATTTGGAGGGCACTTCTTAGACGATGTACAGTTTCTAGATGTGATTTCTTTTCCATATTGGGTTTCCTTAAACAATTAATAGAAGTATCTGTTCTTCCATCTGCAAATATTTTTATTTTTTATTTTTTGGTTTGGTGCTACCCATGGGTTAGTGATGAATTTTGAAGAAATTGATTAGTTGGAAATGGGGAAATTCATGTTATGGGGATTAGCTCAAATCTTCACTGCACTAGTTGGTAAAGCTGCCAAATAAGCTTTCTTTAGTCTAATTGTCAATTCTATCAGTGCTAAATTCTTAAGTGCTTTAACGACATCAAATGTCACATTGGTATGTTTTGAATTCTCATTCAGTTAAGATTTAAAGATGAATAAGAAGATTATTGTTATTAATTACTATTATAATTTTTTCATGGTACTGCTGAAGGAGAAACAAAATGACTTTACTTTTGTTGATTGGGTATTGGGGAAGATACTACTAATGTAACACACCATCCATAGGCGGGTGATCATTCGATTGTTCGTATTTTTCCTGTTTCTGGTATGCCATCTCAATACATGATCTCTCATTTCGGATGCTCAAATTCTGAGATATGTAGATTCTAAGAAATAACATCTGCATTTTGATTTTTGGCTTGGCTGATGAAGCTTCTTGATCTTAGAGAGTACTCCTTTATTAGCTTTGAGAAGAATGAATCCTCTCGTTCTAGCAATTTAGCAGGTGTATCATATTCTGCTACCCTTCCTGCTCACAGATGAGTAAGTTATTATTATTCTTTTTTTGTTAGCTAAATGGAATCAATTACTAAATGTCTGATTTTTCATTTGTTCAATTTTAATTTTTTACCTGGTCAATTAAAGCTTACCTTCACTGAGGACTAGAACAAGATCACTGTCTATAACTGTATGAATTCTGTGAGCTATGGTGACAACTGTACGATCTTTGAACTCCCGGCTTATGATCTTCTGTATCACACCATCAGTTGCAGAGTCAACAGAGGCTGTGGCTTCATCTAAAACAAGAATGCTGCTTCTCTTTAATAAGGCTCTTCCTAGACAGAATAGCTGCCTCTGTCCCACACTCCAGTTCTCCCCATTCTCCACCACTGTGACAAACTATATATATATTAATAATTTAAATTTATAAACCGTAGAGTTGAGATTGATTACAGTCCATATTTTTTATTGACCTGTTGAATCCAACTTCTCTTTCTTTGCATGCATGAGATCTCCAAGTTGACATTTATCCAGAGCCTGAAAATTTCACCAAGATCTCACATATTCTGATTTTGTATGAAAATATGAGAAACAAATAAATTTTGCAATATTTTCAGGGGTTGTGTAAATCAGAAATAAAATAAGTATTGTGATGTCTCAGATTGGCCACATGTTTTAAGAATCTTGGTTAGTGATGAATATCTGATGAAAGTGGTCACCTCCCATATTTCGGTGTCGGAGTATTGCCCCAGTGGATCAAGGTTTCCTCTCACTGTTCCTTCAAACATTGTTGGGTCTTGTGGGATGATGCTAAGCCTGGATCTCAAGTCATGAAGGCCTATCTTGCAGATATCCACATCATCAATTTCTATGGTTCCTTCTTTTGGTTCTACAGTTCGGAAGATTGCCTGTATAAGAGTTGATTTTCCACTCCCTGTCCGTCCTACAACTCCTATCTTCTTCCTTCCGGGAAAGGTGCAGCTAATATCTTTTAAGACAGAGGGAAGATGTTCAGCATATCGGATCTGTAACACAAATGAACTTTTTTGTAAGCATAAACCCCTACAATGATGAACAGATACTTAATTTATCTGACTGACAAGTAACAGAGTATTCAGCCATTCAGGTGTTGTTTGTACACTGGATTGAAGATTCCTTAAAGAAGTTATCTTGTAAAGCAGCCACATAATGATATGACATAAATTTTGAACTTCAAAAAGCCATAACTTGCAGATTCTACCAAGCTGATCTATAAGACCAATCATTGACTGGATTAGACTTGCTGACCTTCCAATATATAGAATTATTTTAGACAGTTCGAAAGGATGTGAAAATTGGATTGCAAAACTCTTTAGACTAGATGTTTAATAGCTGTCCATGGTGTCAACTTTTTACTCAAAATCTCCCTGATTTGACCATCATGGTATGGCCTGACCACTTTACATGCATATCACATGCCTGGAACATTATGTTGAATGAAGGTTGGCTATGAAATCTGTACATCAACAGTTTTCTAGGACGAGTAGATAGAGTAATCTCACTCCATAAATTTATTGTGTTAACTTGGAAATAATTATACAGATTTTGCAATAGTAAAGGAATGAAGAATATGTGAAATATCTCTTTTTATTGGAATTGGTGTCATACCAATTATTTAACACAAAGATTGCATATATTATTGCTCATTTTCTTAGCCTGCATATTATTTACTGAAAGCAATTAGGTGAAAATTAAATAATATGTAGCATCTATGACTACTCCTGGAACCTAAGGTCCCAATTTGCGATGGCCAATGATTCTTTGGATACCTTCATATATATAGATGCCTTTGGAAAAAATATGTGATCATCCTATGGCTTTGTTATTTATGTTGAAGACATAGTAAATTCCTGCATGATGCAAATATTATACCTGTATGCAAATTTCGTTTTACATCTTGAATCCAAAACATGATGAAAAATTTCTCTTCCTTCATTTTTAATTCTTATATCCTATAGGATGCTTCCTTTGGAAGCTTGACCAACTCCAAGCTTCATAACAAGGACACAGATACATACATTGTCTGACTAATATCCAGACACAGATGTGTCTCTGTATAGTTATGTCTTTCCTTCCTCCCTCTTTTCCTCTCTCATTCCCCCCCCCCCCCTTTTTTTTTTCCTCTTCAGTGCCTTGTTTAAAGGGGAAAAGATGAAAGTGTTCAGGTTATATGGACATATTTCAGTGTCCAACATGTATGACTAGTCTAGAAAAAGAAAAATATGCATGTCTTTGTTTCATAGACTCCATGTGTACATGAGAGGAATATTACTCTCTTGGCGCTTTACCTGCAAGTTTTTGAAGCATATTTTTCCAATTTGTGGCCAGTTGTTTGGTGGTCTGCATTGATCAATCACCAGAGGGGCTTCACTAGTGAGTTTTGAATATTGCAGAATTCTTTCTACTGAGATCATTTTATTCTCTGTGTTGCACAAGGTCCAAATAACTGAGGCTTGCTGAAAATTCAGATTCAATCCATATGTCACCGCCAAACCTGCAATGCCTGCAAATATCCAGTTCTGATAAGCATTCTATGTATCCTCTGATTTAAAGCTGACATGATGTAACTTAGTAATTTTGGGAAAGAAAATTCAAAGGAATTCATTTGGTTAACCATAAGATGCAAAAAGTGGGACGAGTTATAGCATTATGCTGAAAAATTAGTAAGTTATTTTTTTTTGCTTTTGGTATCTGTATGTGTGTTTTTGTGTATGTGTTTGCATGGGATATTTCTTTGGTCTTGACACACTTGATTTCTATGATGTCTACTGGTGTACCATTTTTAAATTGTATCTATGGTTTACTCATCAATGAAAGCTTCTGAAATATAATTATGATCCTTACTTGGATTTATTATTCCTTCAGGGAGGCTCACAAGAAAAACCAACGAGAATGCGAAGACAAAGTTAGACAGTAAGTTTAGCCTGAAGGAAAGCCACTCCATTGCTGACACATTATGGAACCAGGGCCTAGAGTAGCCATCAATAAGGCTGAGATTTGCATTAGTGAAACGGCCTTCTTGGTCGAAAGCTCGGATTGTTACTGCTCCCATTAGTGATTCTCCAAAATGGTGGAGAATTGGTGCTCTTCGAATCCCGATAAGGCGGGCGAGTTCTCTTGCAGTTGGTACGTAGTATCGCTGCAGTGATCCCCAAAAAATGTAAAGGGAAAAAATTTTAAAAGGAAGAATTGGATTGTGAATGGTCAAAACTTTCAAGAACAAAAATGCAAATGCCCACTTACAAAATCCTTCCTGGGTTAGTTTTAAAGATTAATATCAAAGCATTTGTAATCATTGATGGAATAACAATTACAGTTGAAATAACTGCTTACTTGGTACCATATGCAGATTGCTGTAACTGGAATGAAGATCGCGAACACTTGCCATGCTACCTGTGACATCACAGCGATAGTACCCAAAATCCGTATTATTGAAAATGCGCACCAACCTATTTTCCCTGCCATTTCCAAGTCTAGCACACTTTGATCTGTAGAAGCCTGCGATTAAAATAATAAAGGATATCAGTAAGTTAGCCAGCTTATGTATACCTTGCAGTTCGTATATAATATATATATATATATATGTGTGTGTGTGTGTGTGTGTGTGTATAGAACGAGTACACTAGTTTGCTTCATAATGATCTTGGGCCTTACCCTTATATATATTCTGAAACTGTATTAACATATGGTTGGCACCAGTTAAGCAAAGGGTCTCAGGAAGATCCCTTCAGTGATAGTCTAGGTAAGAAAGTAGCTTCACGTCTCAAAACGGCTTTTTGGATCCTTTAAATCTTAAAAAATTAAATATAAGTGAGAAGCTATTAGACATTGATTTGAGATCTGAAAGTCAAGGCATTTTCAGTTATTCCTCCGTTTTAGGAATGTGGCTGTCGTTGATACAATTAGTGCCTCCAACTGTTTTTTGATGTTGTAAGTATAATTTATTATGTTACTTTGTTTTGCGCCATTTATTACATTTTTTATTTCCAACCTCCAGAAATTTTCTTTGGGTAGTTTTCTCTTTTAAGGGAAAAGATTTAGATGCCCTGACATACTGTATTTCTTCCTCTGAAATCTGAATTGATTAGAAGTCAGTAAGTGATGCTCCAATCAATGTTTTAAAAATTGGACCGGATGTCAATACTATTCTGGCCTGGTAGTCAGTGGTCCAACCATCTGGTCAAACGTGATAGACAGTCAAAATAGAGAAGTGCAATGTTTGCTTAGTTATAGTGTATTGTATAAGCATTCACAACTGAGAAGCAATTAAAGCACCTTCTGTGGTGGTAAGAGGGTGGGTTTGGCAATTGTGGTATCACAAGCAAGTCTGGTGTGCTGCTTGTATCTATCCTTTTAATTCTTTAATAAGAATCACATTTGCCATCTGGTTTGAAAGTTCTGATCGACTGATTGTTCAGATGAGATCAGATGTTGATCAGTCTACTGACCTTGGACCTCAAGTCCCGGTGTTGGAAGGGATTGTTTTTGTCTTGTGAGTGACACTTTGAATGGTCCCACCGCAGTCGGACCAACCAGTCAGACCATCCATGAATACAATGGCTCTGATATATGAAATTTTTAAGCATTCCTATGCATTCAAACATAAATTGGATGAATGTATGTTACTGACCCGATTTAATATCCTTCCAGTTGGTGTTGAATCAAAGAAAGACATTGGCGCATGAAATACACTATGCAGCATCTCTGTGAAGAGCTTTTGTGAGGTTAGAAGGCCTGCTATTGCAAGTAGCATGGCTCGAACCAGCACACAAAGTGAACTTCCAACAGATAGAATTATATAAACAGTGGATAGAATTTTCAACCCTACTAGAGGTTCAGCCTCAGTTGTAGGAGGAAAAGCCCATGCCATCCAATAATTACTTGCTATCTGTAATACTTGGAAGAGTGACTGTGCCAGGAGTATGATAGGGACCAAGGCCCCACCTTTCACTGCAGTCAAGTAAGACCAATAGACTTCTTTTCCAATGCTTCCTTTCTCTCTCTCTTCATCCTGCACTAATCTCCCTGCATTTTTTGTGTTCTCTAGGGAAATATTGTGTTCAGAGTCATGCTGTCGATTTACAGGCCGTGTATTTGAGGTTGGTTCAGAATCAACTTCTCCATCAGATACTGGTCTTTCAGGTGTTCTGCTTGAATTTTCGACCATGTGAATCGACTCTAGAGCTTGGCTGTGTGCACCAACTAAAGCTTCAAATCCTATGTTCTGTTTTAGTAGTTCTTCAAACCTTCCTGCCTGTTTGATTCTTCCATTTTGCATCACCTGTTAAATATCATTATCTTCTATTGTTGGTACCTTTCTCGTAGTACTAGAAATTACGGGTATTTTATTATCTTAATAAAATGAGACAAAAGGGTAAGTTATGATTCATTTCATAATACCAGAATGAGGTCTGCTGCTGGAAGAAACTCAACTTGGTGTGTCACATAAAGTATAGTTTTGTCTTTAAGAATCCCCATCAGGCAGTTCTGCACAGAAGATACAAAGAAAATGATGAAGATATGTAAACTATTAGACATTCTAATGGTAGTTTTCAAAAACTTACCCCCCCACCCCCTAGTCGAGTACAACTCACAGACCTAGAACAAAGCTGGCAGGGTCAGTACTCCGTTGATTCTTTTACAAGCTATATTATACATCTTCCAGCTGTGTTTATAGAGGAATTTAGGTATGGGCTTAGGTGCTGAACTTGCCTGAACTCCAGAATAAGTGTTCCCATGCCATTATTGTGCTAGGTTAATAGTAGTAGTAGTCTAGACTAGTTTGGAGGATCTGGGTCCAATGATTTGGTATTTATTCTCTATCGTACCATGGGACGAAGCTGTTACTGATGCAGCCTGAGGAGCCCAGTTCTTCTCAGCCTTGACTATATTATACTTCTTCTTCTTGAATGAGACATTGCTAAATTTGGTAAGAAATTTATGATAGTCTGAAGAAAACTAACCTCAAAGAGCCATCAAACCTAAGTCTGAATTTATGATAGTCTGAAGAAAACTAACCTCAAAGAGGTGGGTGCCTGTATGAGCATCAACAGCACTGAAAGGGTCATCAAGAAGATATATATCAGCATCCTGATAGACTGCACGTGCAATTTGTATTCTTTGTTTCTGGCCACCACTCATATTAATTCCCCTTTCTCCAATCTCTGTTAGATCACCAGAGGAGAAAAGCTCAAAATCCTTTTCCAAAGCACAAGCCTTAACTGTTGTTTCATACTTGGCAGTGTCATAGGAATTTCCAAAGAGAATATTCTCTCTGACATTTCCTGATAATATCCAGGGGGACTGGGGAACATATGCTTTAGTCCCCATAATCTTTACCATTCCTGACAGCTTTGGTATTTCTCCAAGTATGCAAGAAAGCATACTAGATTTTCCTGATCCAACTGTCCCACAAACGGCCACTTTCATCCCTCTCTTCACTTTCAACTCTATTCTATCAAGAGTTGGGCTTCTTGATTCCGGATTCCAGATGAATTTCCCATTATCAATCTCAATCTCAAGTCCTGATTCATCATTTGGTGCAAGCAAAACTGCATCTGGTTGAATTTCATCTTCCTGCAGATATGATGCAACTCTGTCAACTGAAACTTTAGCCTGTGCAACCACTGAGAGTAAATCAGGCAGATTAAAGATTGGATCCTGCAACATTCGGAAGGTTGCCAATGCAGATATGACTCTCCCAGCAGTGAGTGGGATTCTTAAAAGTATGCATGCTCCAAATGTCACAACTGAAATGAATGTGGGGGATCCCCAGAAAATAAATGCTGCGATTGCTGCCAACCGTGATGACTTCCATAACCAGTTATACTCGACTATTCTCAGGCTTTCTATTTTGTGGAGAAACTGAGTATCCCAAGCTTGGAGTTTCAGAGTCCTCATATTGCGGAGAACTTCTGATGTAGCTTTCATCCGCTCATCCTTTGTTTCCATGATCTTGGACTGGAACCTTTTCTGGATTCTTGTGAGGGGTATGTTGCAGGCCATGACTATCACTGTTGCCAATAATGCGGTCAGTGATGCAGGACCCAGATTCATATTTAGAATGTAGATCGCCAAGGAAATTTGTATTGGTAACATCCAAACTATGTTCAGGAACCAGATGAAGTCTGTGACACGCTGGACATCAACGCTCATTAAATTAATGATCTCTCCACTAGTATGGCTTTGACGTGACTGGATTGATAGATGCAAGCCCTTCTTGTATATGTGGGACATAAGCGCTGCTTGAAGGCGAAGACCAAGTTGTCGGGCCCCAAAGACCCACTGCCTCTCTGCAACTGTCTCAACCATTTTGGCACTTAGAAATGCTACTGCAAGAAAGTACCCATTCTCTAATCTCTGTTGTCTCTTATCATTTAAAAACTTCACAAAGTCATCAATCAGGTATGGTCCAACATATGACACTCCAGCACTGATGATGGCAAATGCTGCATTAATTGCTGCTTTCTTCCAGATAAACAGAAAGATTGCCTTGTAGACAGATGGATTTGCAGTGCCATTCTTCTCCTTGACATGATTTAGACATTCATCAAAAGAATGGGAGACAAACCCAGCAGAGTCTTTCATATCAACGTTTGGGACATCATCCTGATCAAGTGGTTTCTTGATCCCAACTGAAAACAATGGGTTAAGCCAAGAGAAGGTAATGAGTTGGAGAATAGTAGCCTGTCCATATGGAGAATCCTTTCTTCCCTCTGCTTTATTTTCAGTTTTTCCATTAAGAAGTGGGTCAGTAATGCCATTCTTGAAGAAGCTGATGCCTGTGGTCCCTTTTATTGAAATACCGAACAAATAGGTGGAGGGCACAAGATTGAAGAAATCAATGTAATCTGCTACCCCAGGATATCCCTTCCCGATAAGAATGTAGTGAATATCAAGAGCCGTGAAAATAATGGAAAGTGAGAAGCTGCATGTCCACCAAGCTCTTAGAAACCAAGGAAGTTTTGATGACCTTGCTTTCCATGTATTTAGAACTGCAATTAGTGAAATCAACCATGATAACACTTGAATGATTTCTTCTAGAAAAACCGACTTTGTAGAGTTGCAATGGGTCCTATAACCATACCACAACATCAGAATAATGAGCAAATGACTTCCCAGTAGCAGAGTATTGCAACCTATGTTGGCTTTGTACTTGAGGCCTTGTTTGACCATGCTGGGGTACCTCTCTGTGCTTTTCTCTGTAGGTTTTGATCTCTGTATGCATGACTGGCATACAATTTTTTGTACAAAATGGGCTAATAAGCTCCCAAGGATCCCAACTTGGAGAACTATGCTGACTTTCTCCCAGAAACAAGGTGAGCTTAACTTCAACTGTGCTTCCCAATGTTGACGGATTTCGAAATCTGATGCACATGAAGCAACAATATTAGATTGGGAAAGAATTTGAGAGAGGAGAAATCAGCTTCCACTATTACTGTTGTTTTTCTTTTTTTGGATGAAATACATTACTTTTATTATCACCAGTCAATCACTAGTCATGGTAACTTCCTTAAGTCAAATTTCAGGGTCATATGCAGTAATATGGAGTCATTGATCTCTAAGAGATGGGCATCTGACATATTAAGAGTGATCTGCTTAAATGGACCATACGGGTAAGTTCTTCTTATGGAGTTCATGATTCCTTGTCAATGAATATATGCTTTAATTGAAACTTATCAGAAAAAAAGTAGCATATTCTATTTTTAGTGAAGCTAAAGTTAAGGGAGGACATGGACACATCCTGGACGAGTTGATGTCCTAGTTCAGTGCTCTTGCCATAGCAATCTCATCTGTTGTCTAAGTATTCAGTGTTCTTGCCATAGCGATTTCATCCTTTTATCTAAGCATATTGGATAAAAACTAGATATTTCCAATCTGTCTGTTTTAGTTCTTCAAATAAAAATTGATTCCATTTCTCATTGGTTAGAACCATAATTTTACACATTTGTATCTTTCAGGACTCCATCTTTGCTGCGTCCCCAGGTTGCATCCCGTGGAGCTTCAGTGAAACCAGAGTAGCCAGGGGCAGAGAAATTCTCACCTCGGTACTCCGGAATCCCAGCTCCATTGATTTGAGAGTTCTTTGTTTTAGAGCACATTTAATTTCCTAAATTAAATCCACTTGGTTCTATTTTTATTTAGATCATACATGAAAAAGCTGTTCTTTTCCATCTCTTATGTCAAGTTTCCAGTATTGTGGGTCTTGGGAAATTCAGGACTTGGAGATCATTGTTTCTTGGCTACTTCTACTGCTCTTCTAATGCGCTTGGAATTCAAATTTCTTTCCTAATAAAAGGGCATAATAATTTGGAGTTATAACTTATTTATACATTTTCTCTATGAAGAAATGCAAATAATTGGTAATTGTACATACCTCTATACATATTTCTCAAACTTTACACTTTAAATGTTCTCCTTGGAAGGTTAGCTTTGGATAAAACAAACTCGGTAACTATTTAGATTTTCAGATATTAGAAGCTTGTCAAATGAAGCACAAGAAGACTAATTTTAGTTCTTTCTTTTGGTGCTCAGACCCATTCTAGGACGTAGTTGGTTCTGATAATGCACATAGTATTTCTTATGTAGCAGAAGAAAGTCTATCTGAGCTACAGTGGTACTCATATCACACTTCCAGGGAAAGAGACCATTTTCAAGGGAGCTCCTATAAAGAACAGGGTTAGATTGTTTCTGTTTTATGTAGAATAATTTCTTTGTCTATTTATGGTTTGGGAATCTCTGGGTGTAACCTTCTGAATCATAAGTGCCTTCTTCGAGTCTGTAAAATGGGAATACATCCCCATAAACAACCTTCCAGGAATCCTAGTGTTTACTACAGTATCTTTCCATTTACAGTAATCTGAAAACTTCCAGTTACTCATGCAAACAGAGTCAGTTAAAAAGTGTGCATAAGTTGTATATAACTACAGAACTCAGATTATTAAAAAGATGTCCATAGGATGTACAGACTATAGAATAGCAAATCATCTCCAGAAGTTAAATTTAATAGAAGCATAAAGTTGTTCTTGTAGTTCATATTTCTTTACCCCCGCACACCCACACCCACCCCACCCCCACCCACCCCCCCCCCAAAAAAAAAAAAAAAAAAAAAAGGAAAGATGACTGAGAATTTTTAAGTAACCTCCCCTGGAGTCCACATATATTGGACAAGCATTTCAGATGATATCTTCTTTAACCTGTATAATTGCAACATAACAAATGAAAAAAAAATAAAAATTGACAGTATCATGGAATCAGAATGACTGAATTGAAATGAGCTAACATGAAGAAGAAATCCATCCAAAAAAAAAGGGAAATGAAGAACTGTTTATAACTTATGCATGAACCTACAAGCTGCATGACCAAATGGGCCATTCTCAATTTTCATTTTTATGTGAGCATGCAACCTCCTGAAAGGATCCACAAACAAAAGAAACCACAGAAAGATCTAGTCTAAGGAGGCTATGGATTCCTAGAACTTGGTTTCTCTCTTTTAGTTCCATTAACATACATCCACATCCATTACAATAACAGGGAGAGAGCTTACTTATCAAACTGTTTAAACCGAACATATTTGCATGTAACACTTTGCTCCACATGAGTCTTCCACCTAGTGAAGCTCTAATGGGGCTAAAATTCAAAAGAGAAGCCTCTCAGTGCCTTAGGATAAAAGAGTATTCATTCAGGTTTTATGGCTGCAAAGAAAAGTATAGAGTGGAAGAAAGAGGGACTGAGGGAGGGGACAGATTCGGATAGCTAAAGATAATGGAGAAGGATCTTTCTTTTTTTGCAACTCTTTCATGTCATGGAGGGAAGAGCCTGGTTGGAATAGGATCCCACGTGATGCTTTGATTCTATGAAGATGGGATTGTAATTTGGTTGTTTTAGAGTCATAGTGTTCTCTGTCTAGAGGACGGCTCCTACGTTTGCATGAGATCCGATCAGTGTTTTTCTTTTGGTTCTATTTATAATGGAAAAGAGGTTATTTTAAAATGAAGAAGAGAGATAAAGGGTGCAGATGTAAGAGCCACGTTCTCAGACAGGAATCTTTCTTCGTAATGGTTTGTAGTGAGTGTTGCGAAGCAAACAAAAACTAATGAATGATTACCATAATATTTAAAAGTGCTCTGCGCACTGACACTGCAAGCACCAGAGAGATAATTCCATTAAAGTTTCAAGTGTGCTGCGCACTAACATTTTTGAGAGAGAGAGAGAGAGAGAGAGAGAGAGAGAGAGAGAGAGAGAGAGAGAGATTTTTGAGAGAGAGAGAGAGAGAGAGAGAGAAGGGTTTGAGATTGGCTCTCCTTCAGACAGAGAGAATCAGAGAAAGAGTTTGTTATTGCCTCACCTTTATTTGAACCCACAGTAGTAGTAGTATGTACTTGCATGGAAAGGAGTGAAAAAAGAAAGTGTATGGGCCGTTCGGGTTTATTGGTTAAGAAGTGATGGGATGGCAAACCATATGGATCTCATCTTTTATCTGGACATTGGGGCCTTTACCTAAGGGGAGGGAGAGAGAGAGTGAGACACATGTTGGGTTTCCCTATTTGTATATAGATCAAAGATGAAAGATAATGATTTTTCCCATCTCTTACATCTAATTCCTATATTGTGGGTCTAGGGAAAATGAATCCAATATTATATACTCCGAGATGGTTGTTCCTTGACAAAATCCCACAGCTTTTCTAATGCACTTGGAATTCATATATCTTTCCTATAATATATAAGTAATTTAGAGACAAAACTTAAGTGGGAGGGTTTCTCATGATGCTAGTGTAAGAAGGAATCTGAATAATGGTATCGTTCATAGGCTCAAATGATCAAAATAAGAGAGAGTGTCAGTGTGGACATTGTTTATTATGTGAGAGGGGTATGGTACATTGGAATATGTCGTCTTGAGAAACCCTTCCCCACATCTTAAGTATACATTTTCTCTATGAAGAAAAGGCAAATAATTGGTTTTACATACTTTCTCAACATTTTTCTCCACATTCTTTTTTTTAAATATTCTTTAAATATTTTCCTCAGAAGCTTGGCTTTGGATCAAATTATGGTTCAGTAATCTCCAGATGTAAACTTCTGAACATTAGGGCCTTCGGTTTACTCAGGGTCTGGATCAATGTTCATGAAGATTTTCATATTGCTTTCTACAACAATAACAACAACAACAAAGCCTTATCCCAGCTTAATGGGGTCGGCTACATGAATCTAAGCAAGAACTGAAAAAAGTAAAAAATAAATAAATAAGTGACAGAAAGCAAATTATAAAAATATCAACAAAGTAGACAGCTAGATGGGGTCTGCTACCTGGATCCTGGACTTCCAATCCACTTTATTCGATGTCATACTTAGAGCAAGACTTAATCCATGTTTGTGATTCTTCACAACTTCTCCTATGTGCATCTACAAGACTTAAATGGACCACTAACAACCTCATAGGCATCCTAGTGTTTACTAGAGCATCTTTCCATTGCAACAATCTGAAAAACTTCTAGTTTCTCATGGAAACAAAGTCAGTTAAAAAAAGATGTCAATAGCATATACAGATTATAGAATAGCAAATCACTTCCAGAAGTTAAATATAATAGATGCATAAAGTTGTCTGTAGCCCATATTATTTATTCTCCCTCCCCCCATTCACCCCACCCACCCACCCACCCACCCAAGGAAAAAGAAACAACTGGCATGGGAACTTCTAGGTAGCCACCCTGCTGGAGTCCACAAGACATTATAGAAGCATTTAAGATGATATCTTTTTTAAGCTGTATGATTTCAAAATAGCATGCAAGAAGAAGTTCGAGGTTCATATTTCCCATTTTCTTTCTCTTTTGATATTTCCCAGTCTTTGTTAGGGGCTGTTTATATAATGCATGCACTGAACCTACAAGCTAAATGTCAATATGTGTATTTTTCTCCATTTTCATTTTTTTGTCAACGTACATACAACTTCCTGAAAGGACCCACACACCAAAGAAGTCAGATACATCTAGTCTAAGTTGCCAATGAATTCCTAGAAGAATTTGGTGTCTCTCCTTTGCTTATTTCATGAATGTGTATATACTTTCTATGTTAAGGATTTAGCTAGAATTCATCCTTAAAAGTTAGCCATTAAAGAGAGATTACCTAAGTACTATAACTATTTACACAAACCCCAAAGGGGCATCCGAGTTAATAAGGGACCTTTACCTCAGGAAGCGTGTGGTTATGAATTCGACTCCTCTTATCTTTTTGGGACCACTCACATGGGATGTTTAGTGCTCTTCATTGCTTTGAGTGAAAGTTGAATGATTCTCCTTCAACCCCAGTATGACCCGATCAACATGGTTGTGGGATCAATATGGGCCCATGGGATTGGCCTGGATAACCGTTTCTAGTTAAAAAAAAAAAAAAAAAAAAAAAAAATCTTTACATTGAACTATCCACTTCAGATGTAGAATTATTATTTCTGCCATCCATGTGGAATTCCAACACTTGATCGCTTGAGGGAGAGAAATTGATTCGGATAGCTCAAGAATATTTAATCATGGAAAATGGAAAGGTCATGTCATTTTAGAGGGAGAGAGTCTGGATAGGAATAGGATTCCACGTGATGATTTAATTCTTTGAAGATGCATGCTATTTGGATGGTTGTTTTGAGTCATATTGATGTTTCCAAGCATGTGGTGTGGGGAAGCAAACAAAACCTAGTGACTAGTCCATAAAGTTTCAAAGAGCATACCGCGCACTGACTCCATGAGCACCATGGAGAGAGAGAGAGAGAGAGAGAGAGAGAGAGAGAGAGATTGTTATTGGATCATCTTATTTGAGAGAGAGAGATTGTTATTGGATCACCTTTATTTGAAGTCTGAACCACACTAACATTGCGTGCTTGCATGGAAAGGAGTGAAAAAAAAAGTGTATAGGTCATTCGGGTTAGCAATGACATTCAAAAACTTATTGGAACCAGCTTACATAGAAATTGCAAGCAAAAATGAGCGTGAAAATTTATGAAAAGAGATTGATTGGTTATAGGAAATTATAATAAGTATCGACTGTAAACTTGATGCATTATTACAAATCAGTCACTGACTCATAATGAAAAATTATAATAAGGTACATGCTATCTACCTAACGTACCATATAACATCAAGCCAAAGTGTCTTACATGGATTACGTCTACCACCAAGACAAGGCCATTAACTCAATCTACTTTTATGAAAGAAGGAATGAGATAACGTATTCTTGACAACCCCACTAAGCACGAAAGTAATAACTCGAACACAACTCCACATTTAAAACTATGTAATCAACACAACTCCGCCATATGCAACACATCCTTGATTAATGAAAATATCCTTGGTAAATACTTTCGTAGGTGGTTTGTCTTTTATAAATCAAAGAATTTCACCTCTAACTATGAAATACGAATGCCCCAGACTATCCATGTTAATCAAAGATCCCAAAGACTAATGCAATGCCATTCAGGTTTAATGGTACTTTTTTTTTTTTTTTGAGTTTGGGGGGGGGAGGAGGGGGTTTGGGTGATCTTAAACTAGATGGAGTCCAGGGTTTGTTATCAAACAAAACAATTTGATGGTCCTCCTATTTTTGATACGATAGCTTTGGTTCCATATGCTTGTTTGTTTAGTAGGTAAAAAGGGTTGAAAAAGAAAAAAGTTTTGTATCCCATATGTGATGGAGTCAAGAAACAATGATGACAAATATAATTAATATTCTTATATTTCTTATAAAATTCTATCGAATATAATAGGACTTTGAAGAAGAATGAAATGAACTCGGATAATTTTCTTGCCACATATGTGACTGAAGGGCCAATAATGTCCAAATGGGCTTGAAAGAGTTGCCCAACAAGACCATTGTACACTATAATTTGGAAGATTGCTAATTTAATTTTCTCAGCAAACATGGCCTGGAAAAACCTATCATTTTGATCAATAGAAATTCTAGGGGAAACAAAGGCAAGGAAATCCTCACAAGATAGAAGGCTAATCTATCCTCAATCTAGATTCCCGAATTATCCGCCTAGAGATATGGTTAAAGTGTCATCTAGGGGAAGTATAGGTATTAAACAAAGGTAGTTTTGTTGTTTATTTTTTATTTTTTTGGTATGTATTAAAAAATGGTAGTGTTATTTACTATATCTTTGGCTTTTGACCACTTAATACGGGATCTTTGAGTCAAGTAAAGCTCCTCTTGATGCAAGAATTTTTCGAGTTTTGAGCATAAAAATCGAGCTCTTCTTTATGAAGGCTGATCCTAGAAGGGTTAAAGGCCTCTTTAACCCTCAAAATTTCAATGCTGGTGTTATCAAATTCTTTTATACTTAAACTCCTAACTGAGAGGTACACTCCTTGTTTTTATGTTGGAGTTTAAACAAGTAATGAGCCTAACCTCAATCAAGGACATGTACCAAATCAAGGTGATCTTCCTACTTAGACTCAAATCAGAAGCACAGGGGTTTTTGGTAATAAGCCTAACCTCAAGAGGGATGCGGTCTGAGCCAATCATCACATGACGATGGAAAGCAAGAGAATCAAGGGTACACAAAAGTTGTTCCCAAAAAAAAAAAAAAAAAAAAAATGGCTTATCAATGCATGCCATGATAAGGTCGCTGCCAGTCTTGTTAGACCACGGAAATAAAGGACATTTGAAGGGAATTTCCATGAGACCTCAATTATGAATCATAGAATATACCCTATAAGATTGGGGGAAAAGACCTAAAATTACCTCCCACCTTTTCCTCAGGTTTTAAGGGTTTTATTATTGAAGGGATAATCTGTTTGTAACCAAACTCGGTTACAATAGATCTGTAACCTCTTTTTTATGCCCTTGAACATTTCATTTAATTTGGTACTTCATTTCTTCATCCCCTTCTCCCTCTCCTCCTCACACTCCAGCTTCTTTCTACTCTTGCCAAGACCAACGACTAGCTCTGACTCTCCCCTAAATGCTGCTCTCCTATTTTGTTAAAAATAATACTACAGATAACAAATTTTAAGGGCCTTACAGATATAGAAATGTCAAGCAGTTTATTAGAAGTAGACAACACAAAAACAGATACATCACGATCCTAAAACAAAGCCAAACCCCTAAAAGGCCAACAGGAGGAGAAATCTAACCTTCGCTTTAGCTTATTAAGGTAAGTTTGGTCTTGCTTGTCTTATTAAAAAAAATCATATAGGTCAGATTTGGGCACAGAGGCGTGCCTGCCTGGCAATTCCAGCATAAGATACTTATGGCCCCTGGGGTAGCATTTGTAGTGAGCCACCCAAATCTCAACTTTCCCCTTATTACAAAAACCAAGGCCCAGCCTAGCATCATAGGAGCGAGCACGTTGTGCCCCTGTGAAGGCATTCATTCACCCAAAAGGACCGCTCCAAAGAACAAATGTGGCCTAATGTTCCAGGAGTCCAGACCCCAGACCCAGAAGAAGAACAATCCAGAGCCATACCCGTTGGGCCCAAGCAAGCTTATGGGCCGATATTAAGATTTCATTAACCGAAACATCCTTGATTAGTCTAGTATAGCTAAACACATTCCAAGAATTGAGTAAACATGACTAATGAAGACCATGAAGATTTGAAGGTGTCTCAAGGTATCAAGAATTGAAAGATTTAAAGATAATTAAGAATATTAAATGTCAAGCAATTCAAAGTCATCTTGAAGAAATGAAGATCAGTAGAAAATCGAAAGATAGAAGCATAAAAGACATGAATACTTCAATCGAAGACTTTAGTCTAAATGTATCAGTGCACACTACACAGAAGCATTACACTGCGTGAGCATACATATGCATTAGCAAGAGCGCGTCTACGCTATTTTAGATTGACCATTGGTGGTACCCAAATAAGAACCTAAACCAATATGAAGTAGCTGAAGAAAACTTGTTGATTTAAGACCAATTAGACATATAGGTTGAATGAAGGCAAAGAACATTAGGGGTGTCAATCAGTCGGGCCGGGTTCATTCAACGAACATTAGGGGTGTCAATCGGTCAGGCCAGGCCAGTCTCGGTCGGGCCTAGCTAAGCCTGATGGGCCTATGTCCTCGGATCATGACCTACCTATTTAAGGAATGAGTTGGTCTTGGTCTGTGTCGTGTCGGGCTCAATCGGGTTTCGGGCTTTTCCTAATTGGGCCTTAAACGGGGCACTATACCAATAAAACCTTAGGCGGACTTTACTTTTCTTAGATTTAAGACACTTTGATTCATTTTATTAAATTATTTACAATTTAGAAAAGATATTACACTTAATTACAATCAATAATTGATAAAAATATCAATTATATACCTTATTCTATTAAAAAAAAAAAAATCAAAATACCCATATAAACGGTCAGACTAAATGTGTCGATCCAAGTCGGGCTTGCAAACTGGCTGAGCCGATCGGGAGACCCATCGGGCTTACCCCTTGTACTGTGTACTACCTATTTATAAGCTGGTTGGGCTTAGGCCCAATACGTTTATTAATCTGGTAGGTCCAGGTCGGGCCATAAACGTGTTAGGCTCGATCGGACCTACCTGTGTGGGTTTGAAATTGACACCACTAAAGAATATAATAAGAACCAATTTCAGACCAATCCATATCCATACAGATGGAGCATTTGGTCAACTGGGTCAACTGGGTCAATCCTCCCCTAACAAGTTAAAAATAGAGAACATTCGGATTGAACCAGAGGATCATCTAAACTTCCAGTCAACTAGACATTATCTTAATGTGGTATCAATTGACTGAATACCTTTTGAATCGCCTAAAAAGGTTTGCAATGGGTACTTCAATGGCTATATTTTGAAAACGACTAACTTTGGCATCAACCAGAAGAACTTAATTATGTCCGTTAGAGTACAATTAATCACATTTTGGGTTCCCAATCACCTCTATAAATACCTCATTGTTGTTCATTGAATAAAAATCAATTCTCATCATATGGAGGTTATCAATTGAGCAAGTGAAGAAAGCGATATTACTCTTGTGTTTAAGTTCTTAATTTACCATACATGTTTCAAGAAGAACTCAAGTTCCTAACAAATGGTATCAGAGCCAAGGTTTGGCAAGGGTAGGGTTTGTGAACTCAGAATGCCTCCGAGGATGAATTGAAGAAGATCTCAATGGTTCCTGCGTGGAGGGTAAGATGGAAAGATCTCGGGCTCCCACATGGAGGGGGAGATTGTTGTGGTTCCACACAGATGATGGAAGTAATAATTCCACATCGAAAGTGGGTTGCCTGATATGTGGAGAGTTATAGGTATTTTGGGCACCCTCTTCTTAATGGATAGCTTTTGAAGATAAGTTCAACCCAAGTCCCTAACAATATTAAAAGAGAAAATGAGTAAGATTAAAAATCATTTGACACCTTATAGAATGTTAATAAGAAAAGTTCATATTTGACATAAAGTAGAGAACGCTAAATGGATAGGGTTCTTTTCCCTTAATATAATATAAATATATAAATTATACATATGATAAGCTTTCTTAATTTTGGTGAAAAGAATGTGGTTTAATTTAAATGAAAAATGATGTATATACAACTCCATATATCCATATATACATATGTGCCCTTTCACACATTCTTTCTCCTCTCTCACCATTAATATGTTGCCCCCTTATGGTACACTTTAACATTCATTGAAACAGATGTTTTCCTCTCTAATATATTTTATACCAATGTGAGGCTATTATGCTAATCCCTCTTTCTAATTAGAGAGAAACTTTCCCGTGATACCAAAATATAATTTTCTTCTAATATAGAATTTTTTTATTATTTTTTCCTTCCCACTCTAAATATGTGTGCCCCATGTGGATGATATATTTTTTAGTACAACAACTGATACGATGTGCAAATTCTCCCCACATTGGCATCATGGGGGATCCTCTCCCTTTAGATTAACTTCATAATGATGAATATGAAGTTATTGTGAACCCATATATAATAATCCATATTTTCTTGAAAACATGCTCCGAAATAAATCTAGAGATGCTGCTCTAGGTCTTAGACCATATGACATATAAGTGGATCTATATTGAATCTAGTATCAATGATAATTTTGATGGAGTTGTAAAACTTTCGATGCTTTTCATGGTATTAGACTTGTTCTTTTCGTTTCTAATAGTGTGGATTTTATTTTTACTCATATGACAAAAGATCTATCTACATATATTCTGTTTGTCGTGTTAAAAGCACAACAATTGATTGGCACTTGGAGTAAGTTTTGTTTAGTCTTTTAGAACTTTGTTCACTGTTTATGTTTTACAGGATTATTCTTTAATAGAAATTGTTTTATCAAAAGTAAAAAAAAAAAAATTAAATGGACATAAAATTGCACCCGTTATTAGATGATGTCATAAATGACATGTTAAATAAATTTAAGTTCTGACTTAATAACCATGTAACAATTATAATTGAGATTGCTAGATTTCCACCTAGATTTGGACTTTGTATTGGGGGGGGTTTTTTTTTCTAGGTTTACTAATACAACAACAAGAGCAAAAGCTTTTAAGAATAATATCTACCTTGAGAGAATAAAGGGTTTTATTTTTAGTAAGGGTGTTAAGTTACTATAATTTGGATGTTATAGTTGAACCAACCTGAAGTATGGATGGATTATCCTTTGGAAGCTAAAATTAAGCCTTTTTACCTGTGAACACTATAAACGAAAAAGGAATTGTTGGTGAACCTTCTCACTTTTGAAAGTTTCCTAAGTTTAATGGGAAGGAATTCAGGTTGAGGGTACATCTCAAGTAGACTCATTTAAGGCATAACCATAGTAAAAAATAAAATGCAGTATAATAACAAACTAAAACCAAAGTCACAGATAAACCATTGTTTATATTTTAAAGGGATAAACCATTATTGTATTTTAAAGGTAATTTAAAATGAATATAAGAATCAAAACGCCTTCGTACATGTTTTGATTTATAAAAGGATTTGATTCCACCACAACGTGCATATATGGTTTTGACTCACATGCATGTTTTGTGCAAATAGAAGATAGGTAGACGACCATTTTCTGAAGAAGATAAATTGAAGTATCTTGAGAACAACCTTTTTTTTTTTTTGCCATTATCGATTGATCGGCTTGTTACTTAGGTGGTGAACTAGCAATGACCAACCTTTAAAAAAATAATGCAGAGTCACAACTCCTCTCTCTCTCTCTCTCTCACACACACACACAAAAGAAGAAAGACACACACACAAAAGAAGAAAGAAAGAGAGAGACACTTTCCCTATAGCCACTATTTCATCATGTCGTGATTTTTTTCCAAGCCTTTGGTAATTCTTCCATTGATTTGTTGAGCACAACTCTTAGAGTCCAAATATGACCTAGTGAGTGAGTGAAACATCTATTAGGAGGGCCTAAAGGAGCTATGTTTCATCTTGGAGGTCAATTTGGAAAAGCCCATTATTATACATAGGTGACAACGATCTTAAAAAGAGTGACCAATGTATAGCATGATTCATTCCCACCTTCAATCTTTTGTTTTCAAGTGTTTAAATCACTACAAGGTGTATGAGCTTGTGCTTAATAGTGTAAGCTCACCGCTATCTGTAATTACTACAAATCATGTGTTGAAGCATTAAAAAAAAATAATATATACAAATTACAACCACTAAACAAAACGATTGAACACTGCCGCTATAATTTGTTTTCATTAATAAATGATAAGTAGGGGTGAAAGTTGACCCTTTTGGCCCAAGCCCATCCTGGGCTGCCCTAAGACTGAACAGGTTCTAGGCTAAGATACACTAACCCTGACCAGCCCTGAAAGGGGGTCAAGGCTAGAAATTTTTGCCCTTTATCAAGGTTGGCCCGAGCTAGGGTTGAGGCCTTAGGCTGAGCCTAGCCCCAGCCTAGCCCTGTCTTCTTCTTCTTCTTCTTCTTCTTTGTTATCTTTGTTAGAGACAAAATTAGAACAGAATGTTAGCTAGCTTCGTGGGTAGCTTTCCTCCTTGAAAAGAGAGAGAAAGAGAGAGAAAATAGTGTCAATATTGATATCCTCTCTCCTCGCCCTGTAACTATGTTGTTCCACTGCTGCTCGAGTATCAGAACTCTTGTTTTGGTTAGCCAAGTGAATCAATTGAGGAAGATGAACCGGCCGGTTGTTGGTGTTGGTTGCGCTTCCACCGGAGACACTTCTGCGGCTCTAACTGCCTATCGTGTGTCACTGGGATTCCATCCATTGTGTTCCTCCTTGCCAACTGGATCTTGATTGCCCAGTTAGTTCAACCCATTGTTGGTCGAGATCACAACTCACTGCTTGCCCGTTTGCTGCTCGGTGAACTAGGAGGGGAGAGGGTTGGGCTGAACGATGGATCGAAGGTGAGGGAAAGCGACGGGCGAACATGGTGGAAAGAAGATGAGAGTTCAGAGTTTTGATTGTCCGTTTTGCTTTTGCTTTTTTTTTTATTGTTCATAAGAGTGAATTGCCCATGGAGAAACTCTGAATTTTTGGCTTAATTCGCGAGTTCAATGATCTATTGTTTTGGTTTTCGTAGAAGGTATGTTTTGTAATTAGGGTCTCTGGAAACTAGTTTTATTGTTCTGTTTGATTATTTTCGCTTATTCGAACATTTATAACAAATTATTATATTACCATAAGTTTCAATTCCCATGCCATTTGCGGGGTTCATTAGGGTTTGATCTAAGAGTATTATATTTCCCAATTTTCTGTGACCTCCTGGTCCATCCAAGCTGGGAACTTGTGTTGTGATGGGCTGGGGTGAACGATGGATTAGGGATGGGAACAGAGAGGGAGAAGGAGACGCGAAGGTGGGTTGCAGTGATTCTGCGAAGAGGACGATGAAGGGAGCCGGAGCCGAAATTGGAGCCGGAGATGGAGACAAAGACATAGATGGAGATAGTCACTGCGAAGTAGAAGAAGAGAGATTGTCGAGCGTCGATGGTGGACAGGTTATGTTAGACAACAGTCATCTAACGGATGAGATTGCTTATGTTTCATCTAACGATCAAGGCATGCTAGCATTCCTAATTCCATTGTATATCGCTAGCATTCCTATCCTTTTCCCATATATTTTCTAAAGATTTATGAAGGAGAATCATCGGCATCGTATTCATCCAGCGAAGTACAAGCTTCTCAGGTGGTTAGCAAAAGACAGATTAATACATGGACGTCTGCAGCGGAGGAGAAAGTGCAGGTGGCAACGACGAGCAGCATTACCGTAGTTACGCAAAAGAGGAAGGGCGGGAGGAAGAAGTTTAGGGAGACGAGGCACCCAATTTTCTAAGGGGTGAGGAAGAGTATAGGTGGGAAGTGGGTTTGCGAGGTTAGGGAACCAAACAAGAAGTTAATTAAAAATTAAGAAAAACATAAAAAATTATTTTCTATTTAGAAAATTTAGTTCATTCAACTCTTAAAAATAATATTATAACTTATAATCACTAAATATATGATTTGAAATGAAACACACACTTACGGTTTCAATTTTTTTTTTTTTTTAATTTCTTAATCTACTCAAATTTATTGGTCCACAATATGTGGATTTTTTATATGTTATTTAAAAACAATGAATCTACAACTTCTATAAAAAAAAAATTATTTTTCTAAATTTTTTGCATTTTTTAATTTTTATAATTCCAAAAATTAATTAAAAATTAAGAAAAATAAAAGAATACTATTTTTTTTCTAGAAAATTCAGTTCATTTTATTTTATTTTTTTTAAATTATAATTTACTAGGCCAATGACCATGATTTGACATTATATGCACACGTTTTTGGGAAAAAAGTGTGTATTTCAAGTTAATGTAAATTTGAAAAAATACAAATAAGTTTTTTTTTTTTCTTTGAATGCATTTTATTAGTTTCTAAAAAATGCTATTATTTACTAAATCAATATATATATATATATATATATCTATGTGTGCATATTAAGTTTCATTATGTATCTTTGTAGGAAGATGACGCCTAAAGGATGGCCTTGGAATATTAGATGGGCTATAGCCGAGAAAGTACAAGGTAATAGGTTATGGACAAAATGCAACTACTGTGATGCTATTCACCTCGAAGGTGGAATTACCAGACATAAGGCAGGAGGATTTTTTAATGTTGCCAATGGTACAAAGTGCCTAGATGAAGTAAACAAAGCAATGTGGAAGCACTTAAGGGGAAGTAGAGATAAAGCAAAACAAGCTGTTGAAGATGAAGATAGGTTGAGAATCTAAGGGATTATGAGGATTGTGATGAATCCAATATGGAGGTAGAGAATGAAGATCAACAATTTACACGAGCGATGCATATTTCAAGGGAGGAAGCAAGAGAAAAACAATGGACAGCAAAACAGTTGACAGGAAGTCAATATATAGGACCTAGGTGTAGTGGCCTGGTGATTTATGAACAATGTACTAGCTCTGGAAGTCGTCCAAGTGTACATATTGGAGGCACTGTGAAGGGCTTATTTGACAGGTTCTCCTCCAGTGGTAAAGACAAGGGAAAAAGGAGCCCAGAAATTAGAGATATGAGAGATGCATTATATTATCTTCATGATGAAGGGCAACAAAGGATTGAAGAGGCTTTCCAACCAAAGACATTGAGTAAGAAAATTGGAAAAACAATCTCTAGGTGGTTCTATAGTTCTATGATTCCACCTCACAAAGCTAAAGATCCATACTTCAAGGCTATGGTTAAGGAGATTTAGGTATGTGGGAAAAATGTGAAGCCACCCCACAACTCATGAAATTGCTGGGCCATACTTAAATGCTATTGTGAAAGAGGTGGATGAATATATTGAAGAGTTTAAATGCAAGTGGCCTGAATATAGAGTGACCATCATGTATGATGGGTGGAGTGGACCAACGAAGATGTCCATCATCAATTTTCTCATACATTGTTATTGTCACACCCCGTTCATACAGAATCGGACCGGTGACCGGGTTAACTACAAGTTAACCCAAACCTGCCAGGATCATCTGATACAGTAGCCCACCACAGCATACCCACATCTAAGATAAGTGTTCAAAAGTTCAGCAGAAGACTTAAATTATCTGTTAATATCCCCAATATACTTGATACCCAAATTGCAGTAAATAGCTAAGTACATGTGGGCTCGCAGACATGATATTTACACAAAAAGAATAACAATTTACGTATCAAGTACACAAAAAGGGGGTCATCAAAAAAATCAAAAAGTAAAATCCTGTACGGGGTCATTACTGCGGTCCCGCAGTACAACCCTCGCATATGCAATCAGCACTGTGCTCATACTCCTCGGGGACCCACCAATCCTCAACGAAAAACTCGACAGTGGGGCCCGAATCCTAATCCTCAGGCCGGTGACCTGTAAAATCATCTAAAAGAGGTGCGCACGTGGGATGAGCTCACTAGCTCAGTAAGTGAAAAGAACGACCACACAACAATCACATCCATATGCACTATATGCTATGCAATTCATTTTAAATCTTATCTACCTAAACAACATTACCAAGTCTTTGGTTATGTGCTACATACAACCACAGTGCTCGTATGCCTCGGGTATGAGCCGCGAACTCCATCCCGCGATACGTCCATAGGGTTGTCGGAGAAGGCCCACCATGAGTACTCAGAAAAGTAAAGCATGCCGACTACCGGCTCTCAACATAAAAGTAAATGACAGAAAAGTAAAGGTGCTAACCCCAGTAATTTAAAAGCAGTATGATTGGCCCTCTTGAATATACCACTGAGGATACCGACTGTCTTAATGACCAGCCGGGCGTATGTCTAACCGCCATAGTGACCCGACAACCGAGACCACTGCTTCCCCCCAAGTGATAACCCAACACCCCAACCCCTGTTGGAAAGAGTCGTAGCACGAAAAATGATAATCCTAAACCGTATGCTCCTATATGACAAAGTACGATTGCATAGTGCCTCTGCATCCCATACCACGGGCCACCAATAAACTCGTTTCCAAGCCGATTGCGACGTCTAGTCTAATAATGCATCATGCACCGTACTCCAATCACTTATCACATAAGCACATCAATCATTTAACATTAAGAATGTAAGGCACAACACACATACCATAAATCATTAATTTATAATGCACAAGCAAATGCACACGAATGGCATACGAGGATGACTAATCTACACATAATTTGCATGATGACATTGCTAGTCTAGATACAATTTAATGTTACAAAAAAAGCCTTAAAATAAGGTCAAATGTCCTCTCCCCACTAACTTGTTGGGTACAGAAGCTCACGTTCGGTACAGGTGAGATCCAACGTGAGAAACGTAGATTCTAGTGGAACCTATCATAAGCAAATGGGGTTAGCATTTCACCACCTCGGGGTCAAAACTAACAATATTTGATTTTTAAATCATGTTTAAAATCATAAAAGAGGGTTGCCCGTCCGTTTTGGGCCCATTCGGGCTAAAAAATCCAACCGGGAGGCCAACAGGTGGGCCAGATAGCCCACCTATCGTTGCCCACCGGTCTTCACAGGTGGGCTGGATAGCTTGCCGGTGAAACCAGTGGGCCCCCTCAGGTGGGTGGCTTCGCCTGTCGGTTCCCGCCCATCGGTGGGGACCGAGGGGCTGCCTCCTCAGGCGGGCGCTTCGCCCACTGGTCCCTAGCCTGCCGGTCGAACTGGTGGGCCCCCTTAGGTGGGCAACTTCGCCTGTCGATTCCTGCCCGTCGGTGGGGACCGAGGGGCTGCCCCCTCAGGCGAGCGGTGGCTTCGCCCGTCGGTCTTCGCCCACCTGTGGGGGCAAAAATTTGCTTTCTTTCTTGAAACGTTCCTCAATCTTGGAGAAACCAAATGGGACTGTTCCAATCACCTTTTCCACACATCTAAGGTCTTATAAGATGATTCTAATCTAGATCTAAGTTAGATTTAAAGATTGAAAAACCATCTTACCTTCTTTGTTCAAGAACTGTTCCAAAACCTCAAAATCACCTCTTAACTCAAGAAATCACCAATGCTTCTCAAATCTTGTAAACACTTCTTTAAACCTTCAAAATCAACACATGGACCATCTATTAAACCTCAGATTCATCATCTCAAGTGGGATTTACAAGATCTCAAGGAATTCTACCCAAATCAAGGGTTTCACTTGGGGTTTGGTGAAAATTTAAGAAGTATAGCTATCGCTCACCTCAAATCGTAGATTTCGTGTTGGGGATCACTTTTTCGGTGTTGGAATGAGAAGATCAAACCTCGGCATCACTTAAAATCATTTCTTCCTCCTCTTTCTTTCCCTTTCTTCTTCTTCGTTCTCTTTTCTTCCTTTCTTTTCTCTCTCCTCTTTATTCTTCTCACCAACTCTTTAATGCATTAAATGAGAAAAGGAGAAACACAATAAGTACTATTTATACTTAGAGAATATCTAGTAATCACATGGGTGGGTCACTCAGGTGGGCAGATTCGCTCGCCTATGACCGCCCACCTGTTGGTCGAAACTTAGCCAACAATTGAGATTTCGATGGAATTTGACTCTCAGTATGTATCTTACTCTCGGTACAAGATATATTATGCGTATATAAACTTTAGGATATGGCTACATACCAGTATTATCTGTACATGACCTTATGATACTTGCATGTACACGACTTGGGTACACCCGTCTCCTCTGGCACTGACTCGGACTTGTCTGGCCAACCTGTGTTCAAAGTCACCCTTGCCATCATGGTCCATAAGAAATCCACCTTAACCCTCTCTGGTTCGGGTCCTGCATGGCTAAACCGGGTCAATCGTGTAATTAAATCAAGTTTTAAAAGTAGGGCATCATAGTGATAGAAAAAAAATCTTCCATAAGTCTTTTAACATATCCTCAGATATCAAGGATTCAATGTATTTGTTTGAATTAATGGATGATGTTGTGCAGGAATTTGGGTCAAATAATGTTGTCCAAGTTATGACTGATAATGCCTCAAATTTCAAAAAGGCTAGTATCTTACTTATAGTGAAGTATCTCAACCTATATTAGACACCTTGTGCAACCCATTATATTAATTTGATGTTCAAGGACATTGGTGAAATGAACAAAGTGAGTACAGTGGTTTATGATGCCAAGATGATCACAAACTTCATCTACAATCACAGCTGGGTGTTGGTGTTGATGAGAAAGTATACAAAATGTGACTTGGTGAGGCCCGCAGCAACAAGGTTCACGACAAATTATATTGCACTTGATAGTAATTAGAAATGGAAGGAAGGATTGATTAAGTCATTCACCTCTAATAAGTGATTCACTAATAGATATGCAAGCACTGAAATTGAAAAAGATGTTCAAGACCTAATTAGCTCAATAAAGTTTTGGGAAAGGGTATACCGACTTATTAAGATTATGCAACAACCATTTGTGATACTTAAAGTAGTTGATGATGATAAGGCACAAACCATGGAAAATATAGTGCATTGTATGAAAGTTTTCAAACAGATGATAGAAGAGGAGAACCCAAAGTCATTCAAGGCATTTTTGAAAATTATAAATCATTGATGGGAAACTAATTTGGTTCAAGACCTTCATTGGATAGGTAATTTCTCAATTACATTTACAAGTGACTTTATCAGTTAATTTAATATACTTAATCGTTAACAATAAATAATATATAACCATGTGCATCCTATTATTTGAATTCGGATATTCACTATACAAACAATTTAAGGTTTAGGAAATACTTAATAGAATCTTTGAAGGGTGTTATCAACAAGTGAGCTCCTAATATTGGTGCAACCAAAGATGTGGTTGAAGAGGTTAGTAATCTACTAATCTTACATATTGATTAATATTTAATACATTGAGTGGCATATTAATATGTCAATACCTTTATAGGTGAAGTATTTCTGGGAGGCCACTCATGGGTTTGTTGATCATTTAGCTATCCGTGCTAGAGGAAGACAACACCCTGGTAATTTAGGTTTAATGAGTTATCCTTGTATTTCAAATTTATTTCAAACTCCTAATGTTGCAATTATCTTTATACAGTTGATTGGTGGTTGAACTATGGATAGAGCGCTCCAAACTTGAGACCAATTGCAATGAAAATATCATCATGCGCGGCATCCTCAAGTGGCTGTGAACGTAACTGGAGTACATTCAGATTGATACACACCAAACCTCAGAATCGTTTGAGTTATGAGAAGCTGGAGAAGCTAGTGTATGTGCACTGCAACATATGAAATTGAAGATGAAATATTTGAAATTGAAGAAATCAGGGGATGATATTGATGTTAACCCATTTGACATCACCCACATACTCGAGGAGGAAGATTAAGTTAGGGGATGTATTGAGGACATTAAAAAGGTTTTGGTGATGGAAAAATTATCTATAGATCGACGAGAAACCACACCTAATCCCATTATAGAGGACCTCATTAGAAATATAAATGAAGATTTTAAAAATATTGATGATAATGAAACCCAAGCACCATCAGGTATACAAGAGGATGATGATAGCTCCGATGATGGCGATATCAAGAGGACGAGATCAGGTGCTACATATAGTGTAACTCAACTAGATAGTGATGGTGATGATCAAAACAAGGATGGTGCCGATGATAATGATGATGATGACGATGATGATGATGATGATGATGATGACGACGACAATGGTGGAGGTGGTGGTGGTGGTGGTGGTGATGGTGATGGTGGTGGAAGTGGTGGTGGCCAAACTTATGTATCGGTACATTTCACAGAGGAGGCTGCATTTACACATGCAACTCAAGATAGTTATCATGGTGCTCGCATACAACCAAAGTCTTATAATCGGAGGGGTAGGCGATCCCACAATCTGAGTGCTACTGATGCGTTGGTGAGTAGCATGGAGTCAATGAGCATTAGTTTAGATCCCACTGGTTTCTCATCCAGACATGGACATCATGTATCTTTAGGTGCATCTTTAGGCTATGGATATGGGACTTATGCAGGACAATCATTTGCCAATCCAGAGCAGTACAGAAGTTCAGATCACACTGGTTCCTCATCCGAACATGGACACCATATATCTTCAGGTGCTTCTTCAGGCTATGGATATGGGACTTATGCAGGACCAACATTGGCCACTCCAGAGCAGTACAGAAGATTCTATAATGAATGGGAGACCTACTACCATAAATATTTTGACTGGGGTAAATATTGTGCCTATATTCAACAAGTGTAGAACATCATCTTAGTTGCTTCTATTCAAGAAGCAGGTCATAGCCTAGGATTTTAACCACCATAACACTCTTCATGGTACTCATCATAGTGGTAATGGCAATGAGAAAAGAAAAAACTGTAAGAAACCTTATCATTTTGAACATTTTCAACTCAATATACTTGTCTATCAGTGCGATACCCCTTATTTTAGTGTTTATGCATTCTACATATTATGTATAGTTTTTTTAACTATTTTTTTAATGCAAAAGTGTATCAAAATCTATTCCCTATCCATTTATGTGCGTATATTTAAAGTATCTTAGCGTATCTCTGATACGATATGATACCCTCCGATACGTATCTTAATTTTGGTCGATCGATACGACGATCAATACCGATACTTTAATCCTTGGCCCTGAGACCTTGAGGGACCCTTAAGGGTTTTTGTAAAGTTTTACACCAGAGAGGTAATTAGTTTTATGATAGCACTTTCTCAATAAGTGTGGATATGCTTATAATTTTTTATATATACACTAGTCTTAGTTGGAAGCTTATTTTCTTGGAACTACCTAACATTTATCCTTTTCTTTCCTAACTTCAGCATGTTAGCTTGAACATTGAACAAGTCAGGAATTGTTGGCTGTAGTAGATGGTGGCCTTCGCTAAGTCTATTTAAAAGCTTCATGCGTTGCCTTTTTACTGCTTCACATGTAGCTATTGCCATTTAGATGGGAAAAGGCTAAGTTGTTGTATATTGAATCTAATCATCCTAAATTGAGCATTAGATGCATTCTTATTACTGTACTATGTCTATACTTATTGTTTTTCTTTATTGTTGTCGTTTTATTCTCAGTGGTTTTGTATGATAGAATTTCTCTTTTTCCCCCCTTCTTTATATGAACGGATTGCTCCTTTTTTTCTTCTTTATAATTGTATTCTTGAATTAATCTCAAATGCTTTTCTTTTTTGGACCTATTAGGTTTCAAGTACTATAAAGTTATGCTGCTGGCTTCAAGTGAAATATACTAGTGTCCTTGAAATAGTTAGCGCTGATGGTGTGATGAAGCTATAGAATCAAAGGTTAGATGCAAAACTAGATGTGGCGACCCAGATGTATTAGACAACCCCTTTTGGCAATCAACTCTAAATACTTGAAAACCCAGATGGGATAACACCACTTCAGGTGCAAGTCCTTCTTTAGGCATTACTAAAGAAAACCTGTTAAACTTCACCTCCAAAAACATATTTGAAAAGATGAATTTTCCTTTAATGTACAAATTTAGAATTTATAGTCATTATTCTCTAGATCTCATAGCCAAATCACTAGCTTCAAGTCTATTGTTCTTCAAAAAATCTAAGACTTCTTATAAAGGAACTGATGAGCACATTTATATGTAAAATATTAGGTAGTAAAGCATGCATTTTACATTTTGAGAATGGAGCTACCTTGGGTTTTGCTTTCTTTTTGCAGGTTTTCTATTTTCAAGGCCTTAAGGCCTATCAGGCATCATATCTCCATTTTTACATATAAAGAGGTCCATTTCTTTTCTTATTACAAAGAGGATAAAATTTTAAGCAAGAGGGGTATGTTGCATTAAAAGTACACATTCGTTTAGACACCATACACTCGATTATTATTTTCGGGCAAAAAAAAGAATAATGGATCAGAAGTGAACCGAGATGTAGGCCCAACCCTTCAGCAACTGTCCCAAGGGTACAAAAAAATATTTCAAGATGGCAACAAGGATGGAGGGACCCACATGGGGCATTGGATTCTCTCTCCTCCCCCTTGTGCGATTTACACTATCTCTCCTATCTTTTAGGAGATTTTGTTGAAGATTCTTTCCACTCACTTAAAAACAAGGGGCACAGATGAAATTTTCTCATAAATTAGAATATTATCCAAATATTTCAAGCAAAGAATAGAAAATTGTCCAAGAGAGGAGGCTGCCCACGTTTGAAGAAAAAAAATTTTTTAAAAAAGAGAAAAAAAGGGAATAAAAGTTTTCTATTTTATCTCCATTTTTCTCCTAATTCCTATTTTCCACCTCATCATACAAATTCAGCCAAGAGATTGCGCACAAAAGAGAAGAAAAAAGAATATATAGGAAAAAAAAGGCAAGAAATAAAAGATGCCCTCCTTCCTATTTTATCTCTACCTCTCCATTCCTTATATAAGAGAATCGACCAAGAGGAGGAAGGCGCACCTTTCTTCTCTAGTTTTTCTCTTTTTCTCTTGGTTTTTTCTTCTCTAGTTCTAATTCTCTAGTTCTTTGTTTTAGGTTTTGGTTTAAGCACTTATGTAATGCTTTTTTTTATTATTTAATGAATGCAAGCACTTTTGTTTTTTATTCAATCTTTTATTTTTATTGTTTATGGTATTGAAGTTGTAATAATTTTAATTTCTAGTTCTAGGCTTAGTTCTAGGTGATAAGAACAAGCTGTCGAACATCTCTTTCAAGTTCAATTTTTCTCTGCATGATTTGTTTTCTCCAGGCTTAGCAATTTTAGATTTGATTTAGTTCAGATTTGGTTTTTAGGGCTGGTAGTATTTTAAATCAATCAAGTTATTTTAATTCAAGGATTGAAATATCGAAGTTCAGGTAAGTAGACTTCTACAGTAGTCTTGTCACCCCTCTGTCATTCCCTCTTCTGACCCATCATTCTTAAATTAGGTTTTAAATTTTTAGTTTTTCAATATTGCTTTCCCTTTCCCCTAAGGTCCTTGTCAAGATGTATGTGTTGGCTTTACCCCTCTCTAGCCATGGAGCCATCCTTTTACTTTCATTGTTTATATTGCGTCCCTTCCCCTAAAGCTAAGTAGAGCTGTGATACCCTACTTTCTAAACTCGGTCTAATTTTCCGATTGGTTCGATTTGGTCTTGTAGGACCTGAACCTAAGCAAACCGAGGCAGGTACCTTATGGAACATGATGGTAAGGGTGATTCTGAACTCAGGTTGGCCAAATGAGTTGGAGTTAGTGCCTACTGAAGTTCGCATATCCAAGCCATGCACCTGTACGTATCACGAGGCCATGTGTGCACAATAAAGGTACATAGCCATATTTTATACCAAGTACGCGTGTTAATCAATTATCGGGAATGAAATACATGTTGGGGCCGAGCCTTGTCAAAAATCCCAATGTTTGGGCTAAGTATTGACCGACTGGTGGGTGGTCATAGGTGGGTCAGACCCACCAGTATGACCTAGTACTCTGGTTGTCACACCCCATTTCATACAGAACTGGACTGGTGACCGAGTTAATACCTGTTAACCCCAAAACCTGTCAGGATCATCTGATATAGTAACCCCAACCCAACATACACACACTCTAAACCAGGAAGATTTTGTATATCAGTGGAAGTTTACATGTATTCACCTGTGAATACCCCAATACTCTTGATACCCAAATTGTATTACATAATATCTTCACATGTGGGCCCATAGGTGCGATATATACACAATAAATACAATTTAAACATCTAGAGTATAAAAGGGATAGCATTTCAAAATAATCAAAATGAATCTGGTATTGGTATTAGTGTTGCTGTCTCGCAACACAACTCTCACACCGGTACTAGGCCCAGTGCCCAAGATCTTCAGGGACCCACCAGTCCTCGACTGAAAACTCCATAGTGAGTTCTGGCTCTAGCTCTTTGGCCGGATAACCTACAAGATTAACCAAAAATGGAGTGCACGTGAGATGAGTTCACTAGCCCAGTATGTGAAAAAAAAGACCGCATAAGTATGCGCAATACAAATGAACCTATATGCATATAATTCATTTTATTATCTTAGTCCACCTAGACAAAAATTCTAAGTCGTAAGTCATGTGCTAATCACAACCACAGTGTGTGTATACTTCAGGTATGAGCCGCGAACCCCATCTCGCGATACCCCGGGTTGCCGGAGAAAGCCAACCGTGGGTACCGAAAGAGTAAATTGTTGTTCCTCAGTGACATTAAAGTAAATTACTGTTTCTCAGCGACATTAAAGTAAATTACTATATCTCAGTGACATTAAAGTAAAATGGGCCTTGCCCTGCATTAAATTAAAAGTAGTATGATTGGCCCTCTTGTTATATCACCAAAGTTGTCTATAGTCATAATGATTAGCTGGGCATACTTCTAACTGCCACCGTTAGTACACAATCTCAGGCTTCCCCCGGTGATATACCTAACACCTAAACTCCTGTTGGGAAGGGTTGTAGCACAAGGATATGTCATTCCTAACCGTATGCTCTTATGTGAGATAGTACGACTACATAGTACCACCGCGTCTCATACCACAAGCCACTAATGCATTCGTGTCCAAGCCGACTACGACATCTAGTCTAACAAGGCATCATATTCAATAATTTACAGTCATCCATCTCATATTGCAAGCAATATTTGGTATTTAACAATAGATATCAGCATGTCAAATCATAAATGAATTTTATAATGCACACGTCAATGCATGTAATGGCACTCGTGGATGACTAATCTGCATAATAATAATATGATGACATGGCTAGTCTACACCCAAAATGACATGATGCAATGTCCTCTTCCCACTTACCTAATCGTGTACAAAGATCACCCTTGGTACGAGAAAGATCTTGTAATACCCTACTTCTTAAACCCGATCTGATTACACGGTTGACCCGATTTAACCATGCAGGACCCAAATCAGAGAGGGTTAAGGCGGGTTCCTTATGAACCATGATGGCAAGGGTGACTTTGAACACCGGCTGACCAGACAAGTCCGAATCAGTGCCAGAGGAGACGGGTGTACCCATGCCGTGTACATGCACATATCATAAGGCCATGTACGGATAAAGCAGGTATGTAGCCGTATTTTAAAGGGTATACGTATATTACATCTTATGCCAAGAGTGAGATTCGTGCCGAGAGTCGAATTCTGTCAAAATCCCACTTGTTGGCCAAGTTTTGGCCCTCAGGTGGGCGGTCACAGGTGGGCGCATCCGCCCACCTGAGTGACCCACCCATGAGGTTACAAGATGTCTTAAATGGTATAAATAGCTATCATTGTATTTTTCCTTTTTCTCATTTATGACACTCGGACGTTTGGTGAGAAAAGTAAAGAGGAGAGAGAAAAGAAGGGAAAGAAGAGGAAGAGATGGATTTCAGCGGCGTCAAGGTTTGATCTTCCCATTCTGACACCGGAAGAGTGATCTCCAATACGAGATCTACGTTTAGAGGTGAGCAAAGGCTAGGTTCCTTAAACTTTCACCATACCCAAGTAAAACCCTTGATTTGGGTAGAGTTTCTTGAGGTCTTGTAAATTCCCTTTGAGATGATTAGTCTAAGGTTTAATAGATGATCTATGTGTTGATTTTGAAGGATTTGAAGAAGTGTTTACAAGGTTGGCAAAAGCATTGGTGATTTGAAGTGATTTTGGGATTTTGAAGGAGTTCTTGAGCAAAGAAGGTAAGATGGCTCTCCATTCCTTAAATCTAACCTAGATCTAGGTTAGAACCATCTTATAAGACCATGAATGTGTGGAGAATGGGTTGGAAAGAGCCCCATTTGATACCCCAAATGTTGGGAAAGGTTTCAGGTGAAAATGACATTTTCCCGCCAAGACCGGTGGGCCAAATGGCCCACCTGAGGGCACCCGCCTGAGAGGGCAGACCCTCGGGGCCAACCGGCGGGCCAACCTGCCCGCCGGTCTTAGCAGGACCCTCGGGCCCAACCAATGGGCCGACCGATGGGCCGACTTGCCCACCGATCATGACCGATGGGTCTGACTGGTGGGTCATGACAGGTGAGCTGTCTGACCCCTCCGAGAGACTCCTAACGTGATTTTTACGTCGGAATGGACCCAAAATGAACGTGAGACCTTCCTTTAGGATTCTAAACATGATTTTGTCATTGGATCGTGTTAATTTTGATCCCAAAATGGTGAAATGCTAACCCTATTCACTTATGTTAGGTTCAACAACACATACGCTTCTCGCATCGGATCTCACCCGTACCGAGCGTGAGTCTTTGTACACTATAGGTAAGTGGGGAGAGGACGTTTGGCCTTGTTTCAAGGCTTGTTTGGTATTCATCTAATTGTATCTAGACTAGCCATGTCATCATGCAAATGCTATGTAGTTTAACCATCCTCATATTTTATGCCATGTGTGCTGTGTTTATTTCTCAATGCCAAATGATGATATGCTTATGTGATGATTGTTGACATCATTGTACATGATGCATAAATAGACTAGATGCTGTAGTCGGCTTGGAAACGAGTGCATTGGTGGCCTGTGGAATGGGACGCGGTGGTACTATGCAATAGTACTATATCATATAGGAGCATGCGGTTTAGGATTATCATCTTCTCGTGCTATGACCCTTCCCAACAGGGATTGAGGTGTTGGGTTACCATTTGAGGGGAAGCAGTGGTTGCGGTTGCCGGATCACTGTGGCGGTTAGACATACGCCTGGCTGGTCAATCGGACAGTCGGCAACCCCGGTGGTATATTCAAGAGGGCCAATCGTACTGCTTTTAAATTACTGGAGTCAGCACCTTTATTTCTGTCATTTAATTTATGTTGAGAGCCGGTGGTCGGCATGTTTTACTTTTCTGAGTACTCACGGTGGGCCTTCTCCGACAGCCCTATGGGCGTATCGCGGGATGGAGTTCGCGGCTCGTACCCAGAGTATACGCGCACTGTGGTTGTAGTAGCACTAAACCAAGGACTTAGAAATGTTGTTTAGGTGGATGTGATTAAAAATGAATTGCATAGCATATAGTGCATATGATTGTGATTTGTTGTGTGGACTGCTGTGTGGTCCTTCTTTTCACTTACTGAGCTAGTGAGCTCATCCCACGTGTGCACCTATTTTAGATGATTTTACAGGTCATCAACCTGAAGAGCACGGGTCAGGCCCCACAGTTGAATTCCCTGAAGAGGATTGGTGGGTCCCTGAGGAATTAGACCACGGCATTGATTGCTCATGCGAGGGCTGTGCTGCGGGACTGCAGCTTTGATAGCGAGCTGAGCTCTTCTTCTGATACCGAGCTGAGCTCTACCTTTTGATACCGAGCTGAGCTTTACCTTTTGATGCCGAGCTGAGCTCTACTTTTGATGCCGAGCTGAGCTCTACTTTTGATACCGAGCTGAGCTGTACCCTTTGTGTTTTTTATGATCCCTTTTGTGTACTTGATATGTAAATTGTATTCTTTTGTGTAAATATCATGCCTGCGGGCCCACATGTACTTAATTATGTATTACAATTTGGGTATCAAGTATAATGAGAATATTTATAGGTAAATTAAGCCTTCCGCTGAACTTATGAACACTTTCTTAATTGTGTGTATGTTGTGGTTGGATACTGTATCAGATGATCCTGGCAGGTTTGGGTTAACCGGTGTTAACCCGGTCACTGTCCCGGTTCTGTGTGAACGGGGTGTGATAGATCTGGTGTGCAATGACGCGGTTCCTAGAACAACCTATCATAAAAGAGTTGGGTTTAGTATGCTTCACATTAGGGTCATAACCAAAGAGGTATATGATTTCTCCGACTCCTTTTGAATCTTGTCTTTCATTTTCTTCTACTCATTGTGGTACGTTGTTAGATTCCTCTTCTTGTATTATAATCTATTTATCCTTTGGGTTTTTGTGGTTTTATTGACATAATGTAGAATCACCCTTCGATTACTTGTGATTCTCCTTTCTGGACAAAAAATTCCGGCGCCCTTGTGTGGACCAATAACTCATCACTAACAGCTGCAACTAGAGGGGAATTGGTTCAGATCAATTGATTGATTGGTTGTTTTGTTTGATTGTTTATATAAGATAATAGAGGTCCTTTGTATCACAGTATATTTAACAATTGGATTTTTATGTGGTAATTTTATTAGCTAAAAAATGTATACTCTAATAAATGCGAATGGTTTTAAGGACACTGATAGCAATACAAGAAATATTTTTGTTTTCTTGAATTTAAAACTGGATGGCAGTAATGTTTTCTGAATATGTATGCTAACTCCATGACCTAACCCCCTTTTGATGCTATATCATTTTTCATTATTTAAATTATGTCATATTCATGGAACCTCTAGTATGTACAAAAAAATGTCAGCAATACACGAATTACATGTTTTTGTTGACAAATCAGTGTTGAAGTGAAATTAGAAATGGGCGAATATCAAGTGAGACTAGGAATTCGTCATATTGTGACTTTTTATATTCTTGGGGCTATTCATGCATGATAAACTTTTAGTTCCTTATAAAAAGTTTCACTAGCATATACATATCTAAGTTGTGTTTATTGATTTATGGGGACACTATTTGCTATGGTACCTATATTTTGTCTTGCCGAGTATGTAAAGTAGTTTCTTCTGGCCTATGTGGAAAAATTCTTGTCTGCATTTGTGGGGGCAGGTTATGAAGTGGTTTTGCTATGTTGTTGGAAGATTTGTGCAGGATCCAAAGTTAAATGTATATCACTTTTCCCTAAAACTAATTTTGCATAAAAGTAGGATTAATACTTGGTGGTTGGCATTCAATTTTTTTATGTGACACATTGTAACCTGATCTATAACTTCAAGGAGCCAGATTTTATTTTCCGTTTTAAAATATTTTTAAAATTTCGAAGAAAAATTGATTTTCTTGCAACAAAATTGTGAGAGTTAGTTGCCGTGAGATACAGTTTGGTGTGAGACCAGGGGTGAGAGGCCCTTCCCTATCTTATCCCTCCTTCCTTTCTTCGATCTCTTGTTTTCCAATTTATTGTTTCTGCAAATTTAAACATCAAAGTGACATCCAAAGGATTGTTTCTGGTGCTGGAGATTGCTATTGGACCTTAGAAGGTTATCGTGAGCTGTTACATCAAGTTCTGATTTGGACAGACAAGAATTAGAATTTATGTAATAAGGGTGGTTTGGGCAGTAGTTTAGTATCTTGTTGTCTGTAATTTTTTTTTTTACCTTTTACGTCCCTAGGGGAAATGTGGCCATTTTCATTGATGGGAGAAAAGAATACAATAAATCTATATGAACATGGCCGCAGTTAAGAGTATTCAATAAGGTTTGAATTTCTATGGTCAGATATTTGATTCCAACTTCTCTCTCTGGCACGGCCAATTCTTCTTGAGGAATATCATTTGGTGGAAAAGCTTGCAAATTTTGATATGGAACGTCTCCCAAAACATGTTGTCATGCTAGAGGGTCTAATGCCAAGGGAATTTTTGAGGTCACCCATGATATTTCTCACCTGTCGTGTGCTGATTTCCTTCTTGCAACCGGAGTCCAGACCCTAGCGATTGTTCGATTCTCTACAGTTGTTATCCATGAACGTGGCAGCCCTGTGACCCTGAAGGACCCCCGAGGGTTTGCTGTTAAGTTTTACACCCAGAGGTAATTAGTTTTATGACAGCCTTTTCTCAATAAGGTGGATATGCTTATAATTTTTTATATATACACTATTCTGTTGTTGGAAGCTTATTTTCTTGGAACTAGCTAACAATTATCCTTTTCTTTCCTTACTTAAGCATATTCGCTGAGCATTGAACTAGTTAGTAATTGTTGGCTGTAGTAGACGGTTCCCTTGGTTAACTCTATTTAAAAGCCTCATGCATCTTCTGCTTCACATGTAGCTATTGTTGTTTCAGTTCCCGGTATTTACTGATCACTATACTGTATCTAATCATTAGCCGACCCCATTTAGATGCGAAAAAGCCGGGTTGTTGTATTCTGCATCTTATCATTCAAAATCGAAAATTGGATTTTGGCTTCAAGTGAAAAATACTAGTGTCCTTGAAATAGTCAGCGCTGATGGTGTGATGAAGCTATAGAATCAAAGGTCAGATGCAACACTAGATGAGGCAACGCAGATGAATCAGTCAACCCCTTGTGGTAGTCAAGTCTAAATACTTGAAAACCCAGATGTGAGCACACCACTTAAGGTGCAAGTCCTTCTTTAGGCATTACTGAAGAAAATTTGTTAACCTTCAGCTCCAAAAAACTTATTCGAAAAGCTGAATTTCCATTTAATGTCCGAATTTAGAATTTATACAGTCATTATTCTCTAGATCTCACAGCCAAATTACTTGCTTCAAGTCTGCTGTTCTCCAAAAATACTAAGATTTCTTATAGAGGAACCCTTATCTGAAATATTGAGCTCTTCACTAGAATACCTTGAGGATTCTTTGAGAGTTATCCATATATTATGCTGCATTTGATGACAATTTGGATGTAAAAACTAATTTTTTAATTGTAAATAGTAGATATTATACAGAGATAATGAGGCTAAAGTTGACATCAAACTAACAGGCATGAGTTTCAGGTTTCTTTCTAGGTTTATATATGTTTCCATGTTTAGATCATTCTCTGTCCCACGGGGAACATTTTCACCAAGTCACCCATGTTGTCGTCTAAATTAATCACAACGTTTCTTGACTATTGGGAAAAAAAAAGAAATGAAATATTTTCTTTTAAACTAGAAATGTAATGGATGGATTACATTGCTATGTCAATATCTAAGTAGTTGATGTTTTTTGATGGCCAATTTATATATATATATATATATATATATCCCTTGTGCTATTTTATTGTAAAACACAGGGTGATTTTGATCTAGTTGGAAAAAATTTTCCAATGTTCTTCATATGCGATGGGATGAAGTTCCCTGACCCAGTCCATACCCTCAAACCCAAACCCAAGTCACAAATCCAAGGGAACTGGAGGATCCTTGACTTCTTCTCTCACCAACCAGAAAGCTTGCACATGTTCAGCTTCTTCTTTGATGATGTTGGTATTCCACAGGATTTCAGACATATGGAAGGTTCTGGAGACAACACTTGCACTCTCATCAGCTAGGCTGGGAAAGCACAAGCACATTATGTGAAATTCTACTGTAAACCCACTTGTGGGGTCAAGTGTTTATTTCAATTATTAGGCTGATAGAAATGAATTTCATTTTCTCAGGTCTTTTTTCCCCTGTTCTTGACACTTCCACAAGAAGCAATTGCTTTTTTACTTTTGCCTAATGATGACGATGAATCAGTTTTGGAGTAGAATCTATTATTAAGTCTATTCCATTAGGACCAGTTCCCTTTGTGTGTGTGCGTGTGGTTATGCATGTACACGCTGAATATGAGAATGATGGATCTGTTCTCATTTTTAGCCAGCACCTTTGGTTTCTTAATACATTACATTGCTTTCATACTCACCCCTAGCAAGGAAAGAAAAATGTCTAATAGTTATTACTCCTATGCTGAAAACTGGCTGTCATACAGGAGGAGAAGTGGAGAACAACTTCAAGCAGCCAAGAGAGAGAGAAAATTCTTTGATCCAGCTAGTTACTGTGCTTGCACAACTCTTAATAAAGTAAAATAAAGATGTATGAACAGTCAAAATACTGACTTGGTTTATCTTCTGTTGGCAGGCAAGAGCGTTTCGTTTGTCGATGGGTGGATGCATTATCTGACCCAAGAGTCACACATGAGATCTGCAGCATCTGGATCTCGTACCGGCATCAGGTTAGACTCCACTACATTTAATTTCACTTTTGCTAGTACTTTTAGAATGACATTCTATTTTATGGAATAATAGAAGAAGAAAATGAGACCTAAAAAACTAGTTTAGAAGAAAACTTTCTTTCACCTTTTGGTTAATTAGTTAAAAATAAAAATGACGAAAATACAAAGGAAAAGCTGCTTTTAATTGGTTCTAAGAATACCTGTCATTGACATGAATACTGGTAATGGTGTAACTGTGTGTTGAGAAAATCTTTTACACTTTTGATACATGAGCATTAATGGATGGTTTATGTATACAAGTCCGCATGGATACCCCGATGTTTAGTTTGCAACTCTCTTCTCACATCGAATTAGGATTATAAGATGTTCACTGAGTTAGACCTTTACCAATCCTTGGAGACCTTTGGCCTGCTTTATGGCTGTTGATTTCAATCTAGGTTTTGACCTCTAAGTGTAAAAATTACAGAAATTCCAGCAAAAAGTCTCCAATAAAGTTAGACACTACATCAGGTTCTATTTACTCTGTGGATTCCCCCCCCCCCTCTTTTCTCCTATACTAAATATCCTTTTGCACTGGTTGTTCTTTTTGTCCAAAAATATTTGTGATTCCTTCATAATTATTATAGGATTGTCAGGTCGGATATAAAATGTTGTGAAGTATAGTCGAAACAAAGACAAAATGGAATTTTTTCGCCTAAGATGAACAATATTTATGTAACAAAAATAAAAAAACTTGAAGTGGTAACCAAAAATTTTCAACCAGACTACTTTAAATGAAGAATGCCATAGAAAATGTTTTCTTTAACTTTTCAAATGGTATCAAATTCTGTTGTACTATCGGTCTTATCTTCTTACAGTACTTTACACCCAACCCGAAAGGGGGGGGGGGTGAGTGTGCTGTCGGAGAAAATCATTGAATCTTCATCACATTTAATTAACTTTTGTTACATGAGAAGATAAATTAGTGAGGTACTGATAACTTCTCTTCTCTTTTTTGTGTTGTGGTATGGCCACAGGTTGACTAGTCCCTGGGTCAGAAGCTTGCATTCGCCTCAACGTGAAGCCAAGCAAGCACTGTGGTGCATAGATGCAAGGTTTTAAGAGGTGCAGGGAGGGAAAGAGATGGAAGTGTAGAGAAAGATTTCAGGGGTGTGTTGAATAGAGACATCATGTAAGATTTCAGTGTTGTATTGAATAGAGACATCATGTAAGGGTTTCAGGGGTATATTGAAAACATATGTAGAGTTGCAGATGATGGATTATGTAATAAGGTTGCTGTTCAGTATTGATATGCATCAAACCAGCCACCTAGCACGATGTTGACACGTGGTAAGGAAATAGAGGTGCCCATAAGGGGCCAACAAAGCCTGGATATCGAGATTCAGGATGGATCCAACCCTTTGATGTAGCCCAAGCTCGGCTACTGGAAATAATAGGACCGGGAGAGTGACTTGCACTCGCTGAAACTCAGTGACACCCACAAACAGAAATTCTAATTCTGCACCTACTCAGGAAAATAGCCGTAACTTACTCAATATAGGTCGGAATGACCTGATTCTAAAGCCAAAAATTCGAGTACTTTTTCTCTATAAACTTTGTGTTTTGGATTTTCTCAGATAAGCAATCTAACAGGATGGAAATCGGGGTGAAAGAGAGAGAACGTGAATGGGCAGAACTCTAGGATTGGGTAGAAAATGAAAGAAAATGATTGAATCTCCAATGGTTGCTCTTCTAGGCCTTCAAGGAAGATCAACGACATCAATTCTTCTAGATTGATGGCTACAACTCTTCATGGATGCAGACTTGAGAAAAGCTCATACTCTTCAAGGTTTTTAAGGTATGAACTCTTCAAGGTTCAAGGGAATTGCACTGAGGAAAAATTTCATTTATCAACAATCTATCTCCTTCTACAATAGATTTGATAGCCTCATATAGGCAAGCAAAAAAAATATGAAAAAAAGCTACTACGAAATCCCCCTTGATTGCAATTGATTTTCTACGGTTGAGATTACACATAAAAGCTTAAGTCAAATATAGAAACTAGAAGCTAATAAAAAAAAAGAAAAAATATTTTTAATATTTGTTGTTGTCCCAATGTGCCTTGATGCAAGCTCCAATGAATTGGTATGTTCCAAGGGTCCTTGATGTAAGCTCCAATGCATGGGAAATGACAGAGTCAAAGATGGGAGACTTGGATTGGTTTATGGTCTTGGGCTAGACTTGGACCAATTGAGCTTGAACCAAAATAGTTTCAAGTTTGAATGTTGGCCTGCATCATTCTCCCATTCTTCAAAAGAATTCGTCCTTGAATTCTTATTCCACCCAAAAAGTCATGAACTCCACCTGGATCAAATGGGAGTATAAGAATTTCATCAAGCATGTGATCTCCTGTAAAATTGGGAAAAGATGCAATAGAAATAGTTTCTTTATAGGAAAAGGTAGCGCTCCATGTCATCCCTTTAGTTGTTGCCATTGAGTTGTGCACTTCGACAATATTGATGGTAGCTATTGAGTTGCTAATAGCTCTAGCTCTAGCTCTAGCAAGCATGAGACCAAAAGATGGTGAAAACATTATTAAGAAATGATCAATATATACTTTATAGGTGTTAGACCTATGATGTGGGTAGTCTTTGTTCCATAAACAAATAAATTTGAGAAATTTGTTGCTCATCTTCTCAAAGGTAAATTCGACTGAAAATGGTGGCATGGAAAAATACCTCACAACATCAAGTGATGAATGTGGGAGGTGGAGAATAGGGTTCTCTTCAAGTGTGTCTTGAGGAATGTCATCAATAACCTCGTGACTTTCATCATTTTCAAAATCAAAAGTTGATTCAAGTGAGCTGAAGTCATCATATTCATGAGGTTCTTCTGTTGGATATCATCAAACACTGATGGTGCACATAAATCAACACATGTCATGGGGGTATAAGGAAAATAATCCTCAAAATCTGGTGGTACTTCACAAAATGACAAGATGTCATTTTGCGCTTCTGTATAAAATTCAGATTTGTCATTGATACTCATCATATGAATTGATCTTTGATTCTTTGAAAGATGAAAATCAATCTTTAGATGTCTTAATAGGATCTTCGACCGTCATGGAGTTTTTTTCAATAGTTCAACCTCAAGAATCAATCCAACCACTTAATGTTGAAATTACAACATCTCAACCTCAAAAGCTAATTTAACAATATGTTGTTGATATTGAAAATTAACATTTCTACTCCTTGTTTGACTTGAAGGCATGATTTTCTCCTCCAAAGCTCTAATACCAAATGATGTAGCCCAAACTCAGCTACTGGAAACAATAGGACCGAGAGAGTGACTTGCACACGCTGAAATTTGGTGACAATCACAAGCAGAAATTCTAGTTCTGCACCTGCTCAGGAAAATAGCCTTAACTTACTCAATATAGGTCAGAATGACCTGATTCTAAAGCCAAAATTTTGAGAACTCTTTTCTCTACGAACTTTGTGTTTTAGATTTTGTCAAATAAGCAATCTAGCAGGGTGGAATTCAGGATGGAAGAGAGAGAATGTGAATGGGCAGAACTCTAGGATTGGGTAGAAAATGAAAGAAAATGATTGAATCTCCAATGGTTGCTCTTCTAGGCCTTCAAGGAAGATCAATGACATCAATTCTTCTAGATTGATGGCTACAACTCGTCAAGGTTTTCAAGGTATGAACTCTTCAAGGTTCAAGGGAATTGCACTTAGGAAAAACTTCGTTTATAAATAATCTATCTCCTTCTACAATAGATTTGATAGCCTCATATAGGCAAGCAAAAGAAATCTGAAAAAAAAAAAGCTACTAAGAAATCCCAACCCTTGATTGCAATTGATTTTCTATGGTTGAGATTACACATAAAAGCTTAAGTCAAATATAGAAACTAGAAGCTAATGAAAGCAAAATATTTCTAATATTTGTTTGTTGTCCTAATGTGCCTTGATGCAAGCTCCAATGAATTAGTATGTTCCAAGGGTCCTTGATGTAAGCTCCAATGCATGGGAAATGAGAGTCAAAGATGGGAGACTTGGACTGGTTCATGGCCTTGGGCTAGACGTGGACTAATTGAGCATGAACCAAAATAGTTCCAGACTTGAATGCGGGCCTGCATCACCCCTCCTCTGTTGTAGAGTCATGATAGGACTCTAATTTTCTTAAGTACGAGGGGAAAACGTATCCTTAGAGGACATGAATATTCCACGAAAGATTTATGGGATACGAATGTCTTCAATAGATTTTGCCACTTGGACCACCTCATATATGTTTACAACTTCAACCCAACTATGATTGACCCAATACTTGGCCTCAACCCTTTTCAAACTTCTTAGCCTTGGCCCTATCACCTTTGAGATGCTCAAGAGCAAAATGGAATATCTCCTCAAAGCGTTGTTGATACTCAAGCACTGATTGGGATCCCTGCACCAATTGGGAGAACTCACTCTCTCTCCTATCCTGGAATCTTTCTAGGAAATAGTTCTTAAAGAAGGCCCCTTTGATTTCCTCCCAAGTGGGGTTTGGGTTACTCACCCTCAGAATGGGTTCAGTAGCACTCCACCAATCATCGGCCTTGTTTTGTAGTTGGTAGCCAGCACATAATATTTTCTGCTCATCAGTGCAGCCCATTAGCCTAAATACTTTCTCCATGCTACCGAACCACCTTGATGGAAATAACGGATCCTGGCCCACCTTTGAGAAGCATGGGGGCCTAAGCCTCTAAAACTTCTCCATCATCTTGGTTAGATCAGTCCAACCTTCTACATGTACTTGGGCTTGTTCTGGTGTTGGATCTTGTATATGCCCATGTACATCTTGTTGCTCTTGCTCATGTACTTGTGGTTGCCCTTGGCCTTGTGCCCCACTAGAAGTTTGGAGAGTGGTCGAGCTGGTAGGCATCGGGGCAAGTACTAGTCGAGTAGGGGGTGTGGGCGGTGCATTCTGGGCTTCTATTGTAGTTTGGATCTGATTATCGATCTTAGCCATAAATTGGTTCTGTATTTCTTCAACCTCCCTCATCATATTATTAATGATGGAGGCAACATTATGAGTGGTGAGCACCGATGGAGCCGGGGTTGCATTTCAGGGTCTACCCTGGTCCCGTATAGGGGAAGCGGGAGGTAAGGCACATGACTGGGATCAAGACCGGGTGTTCCGACTTGACATGGTTCCTGTGGAGGAATCTGATTAGTTCACATGCATATACAATTTTGTATGTTTTAGATACACATGCATACATAGTGGGGCCCACAGTATATATCCCGATATCGGGCACAATAGGGATGTAATACCCCAAGTAGGGAGGCACCACCATAAATAAAATAATTAATAAAATAAAATTTGCTTCCCAAAAATGTTCACCAGAAACAGGGGCATAATCCACCAAAAATATTATACCTGCTTTTGGTGGAACTGGCAAAGGCTAAAAATCCCAAAATTTGCCCAGCAAAAACAGGCCCTGTGTTTCCGGTGGCTTGTTTTTGGTGAGCCCAAAAATGCTATATATATGCTTGGTTTCACTCCTTTCTCACAAAACCCTAACTTTAGCTATGGGAAAAGAGAGGAAATATCCAAGGAGGTCTGCCCCAACTATCCCTCACCTTCTACATGCGATTTTGCGATCGATTGATGCCTTCCACGCATCTAAGGTGATTTTTCTTCCTTCTCTGAACTAGTTTTTACCTTCTTTCTGTGAGATTTGATTTACTCTTCTAAATTAAGATTTATTCTCTAAAACCTTAGGAATCTCATTGAAATCATGTCCGGTCGCCATGTTCGTACTCATCGTGCTGCTGCACAAGAATAATCGATTATTCCTGAAGAGTAATAGTATGACCAACAACTATTTTGCTCTATGGCTGAACAGGACAGTTGGGAAAACTTTGAATATTGGAATGTGGATCTGGGGAAGTACGTGTGGACTAGGGATTTCTGACAGTTCCACCTTCGCCAAAGCTTCCAGGTCATTGGGTGGTATCGTATTCTGAAACCCAGCATGAAGTACTACCCATAGCTAGTGAGGTTATTCTACTATAACCTCCAATGCTTGGACCACGACACGGAAGAGATGAGGATCAATTCCTATGTGAAGGGGGTTAAAATATCCTTTGATATGAGGCAGCTGGTGAATATTATGATGGTCTCTAACATAGGAGAGCTGGTCTATTGCCCTCCTAGGACTCCAGACTATGAGTTTCAGAATCTCGGGGGTCCTACAAGAGATGAACAACATGCTCACCAAGGTAGCTTTTGGGTGGGAGAATATTGTTAACTACCTAGCCACCCTGAAGTTCGCCTGTAGGGCAATTCAGCTGAATGTCCTTTCTACTTGTGGCCACTATGACGAAGTGTCCATGTCGCACGCCTATGTGACGTACTGTGTGTACATGGGGGTGCTGGTTCCCCTTCCCTACCTACTGATGTGGACCATGGTGACCAGGTCCAAGGGAGGGACACGTAGAGCTGAAAATCTATGTTATGAGAGGATTCTGACTGATGCGTTCCTTCGCTTTGGGGTGAACTTGGAGGATGAGGAGTATTTGGGAGCTAATGTAATAGACTTCAACCAGGATTTCCTAAAGAAGATGACACTAGATATGGGTGAGGTCTCACTCGATGAGGCTGAGAGGGAACAACTAATGGAGGTGGAGGGTCACTTGAGAGATGGTGCTAGAGGTATTGGTGGAGGTGCTAATGGAGTTGCTGGTGGAGGTGATGAGGGTTCTGGTCGAGCTGCTGGTGGTGCTTTTCCACCTGACCCACATACTATGGACTCCACTGTTGCCTATTCTTCTCATAGCACTAAGGGTGTGAGGCCTTATGATCTCAATAATGTGATGGCCATCTGGACACCACCACCAATTTGCTGAGGAGAATGGACAACCGGCTTGAGAGCATGGACAAGGACTACTGTCTTATGGATAATAGGGTGGCCTCCCCTGAGGCAGATGCAGGCGATGAGCTTCCACCTTGCCATTTCGGTGCCACCTTCAGGAGTATAGAATCATACCCAGAACCAGGCTCAAGGCCAAGGGCAGCATCAACAGTAGGATCAGCAGGAGTAGTGGCTTATGCTGCCACTGTAGTTTTAGGATTTCTTAGTTTATGCTTTCTTTACAATTATATGTTCTAGTTGTTAGTTTAAATTTATTTTCTGTCATTTACTTTAGTTCATGAATTCCCAGGTATTTAGGCTAGTTAGGATTTCCCTATTGTCTGTCATTTTATTTTATGAAAATGGTGTAAGTTTATATATTCAAGTTCGTGATATAATGGAACGGCTTTGACACCTATGCTTGTCTCCTAATTGTACAATTTCTATTGATTGTTTTCTTCAAGATTTTATTCAAATCCTAATTACCAATCATGGTTCAACTGAGATTGTGAATTAAGGTAGAGTATCTCTGATACCAAGCTGTCACACCCCACTTATAGTAGACCCAACTTACCGTATAGGAATACCGATGGTGTGAGTAAGATGCTTACCCATCTTATGAACCTACCGGGATCTCTGATAGTAGTGTCTTAGCGATTCACAATCTCACAACACAAACCAACCAATAGCAGGGGAATCAGAGTATAGCAGTGAAATAATAAATATAATAGGGAACATCTAGTGATAATGTAAATATTCATAACCAAGTTATTCTGTTACAATTACCCAAGACTTATGAATATTAAGTCTAAAGTATACCATCCATAGTTTTATACCAAAATAGTCAAAAGTGTGCCGCACATCTTAGGGTGCTGTGTAAGTACAGTGATTACAGGCACAATCCTAGACATGCTCCTCGGCCTCTGGCATCTACTAGTCGCCTACTTTGTAATCTGGTCCTGTTGAGGTCGAGTCACCCCCAAGCGGCACTACTGTACCTGCATCATCATCTAAAATGGGGCCTATACTTGGGTGATATTTCCAACTCGCTCAGTGAGGGGTGGGGTTCATGAACAACCAAGCAAACTAGTCGCATAAATAATTCATGATGTATGATTATAGAAATTAAACACATAGTCTATGATGCTCGTGATGTAATTCATTTATTTTATTATCCACCTAACAATACAACTAAGTCTGGTAAATGCTACTACGACACATTAGGCTATATCCCTCGTCTCAAAATCACCATTGACTATACAACGATACAAGCCCTAGCCATGATTAGGAGCCTGTCGGTCTCGATATATATCCATTGGTCACCTAGCAGACCCTTGATAACCCCCTCCTAGCAATCACAACACCAGTTTGTCCATCGACCATATCGGATAAGTTTCTACCTCTGACAACAATCACATCATACTATGGGTGTGGTATTCTAGTAAGGTTCATCGAACATATCACAATTGGGTTATCCAACACCTTACCCCATGTTGGTAAGGGGACGTAGTATGGGAAATGTCACCTAACCACAATATTCCACATGCCTTCATAATGATACAATTAGTATGGACCACATGACACTGTTATCACCATCAGCCACGAAACGGGTCCATCTCCAAGTACAATCTTGGGGTACATGATACCGGGAGCACATCCGCCACAAGGTGTAACCCACGACTATATATCTATCTAGTATGCAAAGCAGTTGAGTATGGACTACGCGACACCAGTATTCCCATCGACCGTGAAGCTTATCTATTTTCAAATGCAATCCTAGAGTACACGATACCAGTAACACATCGGCCACAAAGTGTAATCCACGACTACAACTAAATCTAACGCACATAATCAATGCATGGATGCAACAAACATATGACAATCATAGTACCGGTACCACCTTGGCCACACCGAATTCCGTCTCATGCATACAACAATCATACGGTGATCATGATCCTAGTACTACCTCGGCCACACCGGATCCCGCCACACATATCAATATACATCTCATATCATTTCCATCAAAATATAACATGTAATGAAACATCATCATCCTTTAAGCAATTTAAACAATCATGCGAGAATCTATACATGTGAGAAGTTCTAAAATGATTAAAAATTCCCAAAAATAAAATTCAACCATCCCTCACCTTGTTGAAGTTCAAATGGATCAGGTTCCAAGTACAGACACTGAGTGTTCAATTCAATTCTGGCCTAGGGATACTTGCACATCATTGTCCTAGGCACAAAGGTAACAGAACGTCAGTACGTGACGGGAACATCGGGAGGGGTCCACGGGGGTCACCCCCAAAGAGTATAAACAAACTCCCATAGTGACAGTATTGTCATCGGAAACAGTTACTATCCACTACAAATATCAGTGGTGTTTCTGGTGGACATAACAAAGGGCTCCTATGACTAAAATGCTCATTGGAAACAGTCAGCAGAAACAAACCCAGTGTTTCTGCTGGGGTGTTTCCATTGGAAGTACAGAAACTGCCAACGAGTTTTAGGGCTTTCTGGCTGGGCCCCGATCACCAGGATTTGTTCCATGAAGTTTGTGGGGGGATATTCCTAGCATCATTTTAAGCTATTAAAATCCCGATTCCACCGAGCCATTTGGGAGATATGTCGATCGAACAATCGAAACCCTAGGTGGTCATTTGGTTAATCTTTTTGTCAGAGCTCACCAGACTTGGTTTAAGCTCGACAACAGCACCAATGAGGTAAAATACAAAATCCCCGAGCTCAAAATGGTTTGTGGGCCAATATTCCACCTATATGTAGCTTTCCCTAGCTTAAATGAAGAGAGAGAGTGGTAAGAGAGGTAGCACTTACCTTCAGTAGGGATTCCAGCGACTAGGCGGGCAACCGGCACCAAGGTGAGTTTCCCTCCTCCTTCTTCCTCTTCTTCTTCCTCCTTTCTCTTCTTCTTTCCCTCTCCCATATTCTTGTACAAGTGAGAAATGAGGAAAAGATTCCTCATCTCCACTTATATAGTAAGTTAGGTCCTTGGCGTCTGTTTGGTTGGTCCTAGTCCGATCTAAGTAGATTAATCCGACTTTCGGGCCACGTGGACCCAACTCCTTTGGTCCATAGGGTGCACACATTATAAGGAAGGTGTGGGGGATTATTTGGGATCATCCGGGGTTGCCCACAATGCAGGTGGTGGGACCCACGAGCATCTGAACCTAACCAGCAGCCTAAATGGTCAGTGGAAATAGGCCCAGGCTTTTTCTGGTGGCATATTTCCGGTGGTCAAGATAGTTTTCCTGTCTTGACTGCTTGCTGTCTACCAGCTGGTCTTACACAAGTGGTTAACCTCGAGGCTGTGTTTATGGTCTTCTGGCAGTTTTGGTGCGTTCTGGGATTTAGGTGTGGGGTGTCGGGTCACTTATCGTCTGGGATCGAAAGGTATGAATCCCCTCTAGTTGGATTGGGAAGCAATACACAAGCATGTGGGGTCATTTCTCCCTCTTCTGCAATGGGCAGTCGCGAGCCAAAATCCGGTGGTACTTTCCACCTCCGGTCCAAGACCTATCACAGCAGTTTAAATTAGGTTGGGTTAGGGCACGGGTGTAACACTAGGTTGCTCTTTTTTTTTTATGCTTAAAGAACATAACTTATGTGTAAATGAAAAATCAGAGCACCATGATATGGAAGATAAAGCCACTCCTTGTGGATCCAAATGTTTTAATTTTCCTCCGTATGAGGTAACCACCCATTTTAAAGCCAAAATTAAGCAAATAAACTCACTCACTGTTTAACCTAATGACAAAATTAAGATAATATCTTATTGTGATTTCAAATAGTTACAATTAAGAAATTGGAATGGAGAAGAAGATTACCCTGTTATTATTGTGCTAAGGGTTGCAAGAACAACATTGAATACCCACTGTCAAAGCCATTAAAGGATTTTAGAACACTGCAGACCTGTATTTACTTCCTCCTAGTTATTCACCAATGTTGATATCGTGCTCTCTTTTGACAACCTAGCAGTCCCTTAGTGTGTGGGCTCGATCTCCCTCACTGCTCCATTATTCCTCATACCATGAACATGAGCTCTTTATTCAAGGCAATCCAAACCCCTAAAATTTATTCCATTAAACCTTCCTACTGTGAGGTTGAAACCAACATCCAGTTCATGTCATTTTGGTTTCACTAGATTGAGTTTGCAGTAACTAAATAGGGTTTGTTTGTTGAACAATGCAAGAGGACGTTCCAGATGATGATCGCACAGAGAAAGGAGAAGTCATCGGTGGCCTATCAGAGATGGTGAGATGAACATTGGAAGCCTGTTGGAGACAGCAGGATGAACGCCAAAGGTAGAGAGGAAGTTCCCACGTGACGGACAAACCCTTTTTTTTTTTTTTTTAATCTTACATCAATCTCTCAAGGATTTTATCATAAGAAGATGATAAGGTGTATCGCCAACATATATTTTTCCGTAAGGATTAATCCAGCCACACCATAGGACCAATAAAATCTAGGTATCACACACTTGTGGTGAGCCAAATGATATATGGCTCACCCCCGCACTATAGAAGAGCCGAATCCCTCAAAGTACCTTCCTAAACCCACATATTTGTCATATTCCTCAAGATTCTCTTGCCTCAATTCTTGTGCCAAAAATCTCAAAAATCTTATAATTCTTTAAGATTCCTCATATTCTAGTGGATTCCTATAATAACCCTATCAAAATTCTTGAAAAATCCTCAAAATTATCCAAAGCTGTGAAATGTCACAAGAACACCAAATTCTCCGAAGAAGGAAAACAAAAGGTCAAATTCATAGAAATAATCTAGCCAAGCATGCAGAATGGGATTAATTCGGAGAGAATGTTCATTCTTAAGAGTCTAGTAGGAAGACTAACCAAGTGGAGTGGGTGTCTAACACCTTCCCAACTCCACAACCTGACACATGCCCTCATCTTTGGACCATACTAAATTTTGGGACCTTTCCTTATAGAACGGGCTCACCCATCATATTTTAGGCCTTAAACCTAGGTGGCGACTACAAATGTCATATTTTCCAACCCCGTTATTTGCCAATTATTAATTTTCCTTTTAGAAAACCCATAAGGGATAGAGCCTTTGCGAAATATGCCCCCACATATCTTTGAGTGAAGATACGATAGTATAGGACCTACAGATGCCTAGAAGAAGGCCGAATTCCGGCCGTTACCCTTACATAATCAACCTGAACCCATAAATGCAAGTTTCTGGAAAGGAGTTTCCCCACCTTTCAATTCACTCTTCCTAATCCCTTGGACAAAAGTTTATAATCCCAAATATCTTGTTGGTCTAGGTCTTCGTCCTAGTTTTATTCATAACAAACCTCTGATCAACAAACATGGTTGGAGACTCCTTACCCAACCCCACTATCTTTCGGCCAAATTGATTAATGCTAAATACATTAAGTCCAAATTAATTTTGTATCCGAACTCTAACTGGGCAACTAGCTCTTGGTTCTAGAACAGTCTCAAAGCTTCTTTCCGTAATATCCGAAGTATGGTCTGTTGGAGAGTCAGTATGAAAAAAATATAATCCATATCTAAAAGATCCTTGATCCCCTACCTGGATAATTTCCAGATACCTAACATAATTATACCTCACCCCCACTACCAATATTTGGTATTCAATCTTTTTTTTTTTTTGGATGAATAAATTAATTCATTATCAAGAGAGAAGAATATACAAGGGGGGAAAAAGGGGCAGAAAGGCAATGACAAAAAAAAGCCAGCAAAAAAGATACGAACAAGTGGGATCCACAACTATATCAGCCGATACAAAAAGGAAAAACCACCAAGAAAGGCTAGCAGCTACCGTAGGCCAAGAGGGCTAATAGAAGGGAGCAGGCAAGGGGGGATTAAGGAAGGGGCAAGGTGTCTATCTAAAGGTTTTACGAGGTAAGGATATGTCTGTTCCTAGGGGAGTTGGGGACAGGCTTAGGGTACAGGGAATAGATTTTGGAGTTAACATCAAAATAGATAGCGTTCCAAATCTTGTCCAAGGAGTGAGAATTGGATGACCATCTACCAATGTTACGTTCCATCCAGATATGGCTAATGGTGCCTGAAAAGGCTAACTTTCCAATGATGTCACAAATATATGGGTTTGAAAAAGTCATGTCCAACCAAATCCATTCCTCCAGATATTGGTAGATTCCTATAACTCTGTCAAAATTCTTGAAAGTTTCTCTCAAAACTTCTCCAAAGTTGTGAAATGTCATAAGAATGCCAAATTCTCTGAAGAAGGAAAATAAAAGGTCAAATCCACCTTGAACCGAGGGACACCCATCGAAGTTCATGACCGCAACTGGAGGGCCCTCCCCTCTCGACCCAAAATAGGGTTCGAGCTCAGGTATATTCTCTTAACTCAATAACCCCAATGCAGACTCTTAATTCAAATGTAATAGTATAAATAATAGCATAGAAATAATCTAGCAAAGTATGTGGTATAGGATTAATTTGGAGAAAATGTTCATTCTTAAGCATCTAGTAGGAAGACCAGTTCAACCAGCTGGAGCGGGTGCCTAACACCTTCTCAACTCCACAACTTCACACTTGCCCTCATCTTTGGAGCATACCAGATTTTGGGCTCTTTCCTTATAAAATGGTCTCACCCATCATATTTTAGGCCTTAAATCTAGGTGGCAACTACAAATCTCATATTTTTCAACCTTGTTATTTGCCAATCATTAATTTTCTTTTTAAAAAACCCATAAGGGATAGAGCCTCTGCGAAATAGGCTCCCACATATCTCTGAGTGAATATGCGGTGGTGTGGGACCCATAGATGCTATCTCGGCCGTTACCCTTACATATTCAACTTGGATCCATAAATGCAAGTTTCTGGAAAGAAGTTTCCCGACCATTCAAATGACTCTTCCTAATCCCTTGGACAAAAGTTTATAAACCAAAATATCTTGTTGATCTAGGTCTACATCCTAGTTTTATTCATAACAAAGCCTTGATCAACAGACATTGTTGGAGACCCCTTACCAAACCCCACTGTCTTTGGGCCAAATTGATTAATGCTGAATACATTAAGTCCAAATCAATTTTCGATATGAACTCTAAATGGATAACTAGCTTTTGGTTCTAGAACAGTCTTAAAGTTTATTTTCTCGATATCGGAAGAACGGTCTGTTGGAGAGTCGGCATGAAAAAAAATAATCAAAATCTAAAATTATCCGTGATACCCTACCTTGATAATTTCCGGATACCTGACTTAATTATACCTAACCCCCACTATTAATTAGGATTCGATCTTATTCATAATTTGTTCCAATGTTATCTACTCAACCACAAAATGTGGCTTCATCCATCATCAAAATTCCCCTTACCAACAACTCTCTCCATGATTTCCACTTCTTACCAATCACTAGAACGGGTACCCTTTCCAGTTTCCACTAAGGCTGTGACTTTTAACCTATCCATAAAAATTAAAATCCAACCACTCGTTTCCAAATGAGGAAAATCAATTTTGGAAAATCTAATCTCACCAAAAATTCTTACTCTTCCTATAGAAAATCCTAAACAATGGCCTCCCTACCTTGTCTAGGATAAACTCTTTCATTAATGTGAACAACAGTTGTCAGCTCTGCCATTAGGAATATGAAAATTGATTGGCATATCTTCCTTTCCTGCACCTTCTCCAAACACATTTGGGCGGTGACTTCATTGGGATTACGAACAAAATTCTTAAGTAACCCCAAACATCCCCTCACCTATTAAGGAATTCTTCTCCAACCCCTCCCTTACCATGGCGGAGAAGTGATATATCCTCTATACCTTCTCCATCACAACCTACATTTGGATGTCAAGTAATAATTTCATTTTCAAAAGCCAAAAGCCTAATCCCTACCAACTCCTATCCATCATCTCCAGTTGAGAAAAAGAGCTGCAGAATATAACCTTACATGATCCACCTATAAATATCTCACAAATAAACCTACCCAAACTCCAACCAACCCATAATAATTTCAATTGCAATTTCATACCTCACACAAACGAAGCTGGATGGGCCATTGTATGCATCTCTAACAATTGTATCCGTGTGGCCACTTTCAATTTTGGAATTATAGGATCAGCACAAGATCAAAACTCAAAGCAGTGATGAAAGGGGTCGAGACTGCACTATTGAAGGGGATCAAAAAAGTAGAGCTCCTAAGAAATTGTCAACTTGACAGCATCACCTCCTCTTACCAAATGGCCATTGGAGCTTTTTGCACTTTATGATCTTTCTATTTCCATTAAACAATTTGACAGGTTTTGTATTCAGAAAGTAACTGATCTGATGTTCATCGAGCTCATGGACTAGCCAATAGAGCTAGATTAAATAAAATAGATGTATTAAGTGATCATATTCCCAACTTTCTCTCTTAATAAAAATTTTCATTTTCATAAAAAAAAGAAAAAAAAAAGAGGTAAGTTTTCTTGATTTTCTACTATTTTCCTAATTAAAAAAAGTAGGAAACAACAGCTAAAATAAAGATCAAATATGAATCATGTGCAAGTCAAAAGAGAGTTGTAGGTATAATCTGAATTGGGATCGATATCAGTTGAGTCAATTCGATTCTTGGAACATGGGGCTCAGGTTAACATCTCATCCAAAACTCCAGCCCACAAAAAATAAATAAATTAAAAGAACCATTATAGTTGAATTTTATTTGATTTAGGATTTATATATATAACCTAGGGGTGTCAAAACCTAACACAAACCAGTAAAACTGACCTGCAAACCTAGATTGAACCAAATCAATCTTTATTGGGTTCAGGTACGATGGGACTGGTAGACAATTGGACCAAACCGAATGTAATCACTAAAAATAATATTGAATATGAGAATATGAATAAGTGAATTTCTTATCCATTGATTTCAATATTAGTCAGAAGATTCCTAGTTCTAAGGGGAATTGTTACAAATCAATAAGTATGAGGTTATAAATAGGAAAATTGATTTGCAACAATGCTTCCATTGATCTCCATTTTTTTTTTTTTGTAAGAATTGATTTCCTTGTTCACTATACAAAATTATCGGTAAATGAATAATACGATTGTAGGGTTCATTTTGTGATTTCAATATTAATTATTCTTACTGACTACTTATAAATTGATTTCAATATTAATTATCTTCCCCTTGCAATTTATTCCTCTTTGTTCCCGACTACAACATGAGCACATCAAACCAATTTCCCACTTCTTAGATTTTATTTTATTTTATTTTATTTTATTTTTTTAACTTGGGGAAGATGTTTTAAAGTGTTTGGGTAAATGACACCTGGGATACAAGCTGATCTACGAGCACCCTCGCTTGCGACTTTCTCTGACTTCTGTTTATTCAACTGATTGCCTTCCACCCGGAAATATGACTCACAACTCCACAGATCCCACACCCCCAACTGCTGAAATAACCCTATTGCTCCACCCTGCAATTTCTGCCCGCTTCAATACCTTATTTTTTCTATTCAATCATCCTTCTTCTTTTTCTTTTTTATATTCTTCACATAGGAGTGTCAAGAGAGTGGAAAATCTCAGTAGTCCTGGATGATGTTTCCACGTCTTGCCGACTTGTAGTTATCTTAGTGCCAGAAGCCAACAATAGTGCCAAAGCTTTCGGTGGAGGGAATACAACATCTCACCTGTCTTCAAAAATTAAAAATCGAAGATCTTAAAAGATCGATGTCTCTGCCTGATTATTATGCTCCTCCAACACTAGAAAGGATATGTATCAAAGATTGTCCAAGTCTGTGAGATTACCTAGCTACTTTAATAATATCAAATCACTTTCTAAGTTTGAAAGTTGGAAATTTAGTGAGAAGTACATCTACCAGATGGGATTCGACACATCATTGCCTTGAAATGGCTAGAAATTGACATGTATCTAGGCTTGACAATATTACCTAAGGGTTTGAGAGACTTTTCATCACTTCAAGTACTTGACCACATGTGATGTGAAGGAGGGCTCTGCTGGGGGAGTGAAACAAGGTTGTGCACAGGGAGGGCAAGGGGTGAGCACGGGGAGGGCAGAGGAGAACTTGGGTGGGGCCAGGGAGCTTCTATGGAAGAATCGAGATGGGAGGAATAACTTAGGGGCTTGGTCTCCGTGGAAGTAGAAGGTTTTATAGGAGTCAGCGACTTGCGGTGGAGGCTTGCAAGAGGGCCGGAGAATTAGGTTTGCAAGGATTCACAGTGGAGGTTGGCAATAGAGGGTTTTACAAGTTGGAGAGCACATATGGGGCTACGGGGTTTATAGTATAGGGGAGAGAGTTGAACAGGCACAAGTGGTTGTGGCGATCAATGCACAAGGGCCATAGAAGGGAAAATGTGCAGGGGCATGGGCGGGGTAGGGGTTGCACCAAGGGACATGGGCCAAGATGGTTGGGTGATGGGTTGGGTTGCAATGGTGGGTTCTAGGGTTTCCGTGAGTGTGCAGTTGGATGCATGAATGGTGCGACAATGGTAGGGCTGCAATGGAGATGGTGGAGCAACCAACGATAGCGGGCTTGCGATGGAGAGGAATGGAATCGGAAGCAATAAGGCAGAGCCGTGGTGTGCTCAAACAACATCAGGGGCTAAGTGAGTTTTTGCGGGGAAGAGGATGGGGTGTGGCTGGGTGGAATTGGTAGTGGTAGCAACGGTGGAGCGACAATGATAGTGGCAGCGGTTGCGGCAACAACAGTGGCAATGGTAGTGAATACGATGGTGGTGGAAATTGGGGTACAATTGGACATATGAAAGTAGTTATCCCAATTAAATTTCACAAACATTGGGTTCACTACATACAATTCCTCAAACGTTGGCTACCCCAACTTTCAATTACACAAAGTAATTTTATCAAATCTTTCCTCACCACAGGTGTGAATGGAAGATTTCATTGTGGTTTTAGTTCGAAAATAAATCAACCCAAACCAATATTAAAGATAAGGGAAAAAAGACTGGGCATGCTAGCATGTTACCCAGGAATAAGGTGTGCTAACATCTATAGCCGTTAAATGATAAAGTTGCAATATTGTCATTGTTTGAAAAATGACAATATAATATGTCCAACACACATGGTATGAAAATAAACAATATACTATACAAAATATATAGTGCATCGAATGATTTTCTCTTTACATTCTCTCTCTCCCCTTTTAGTCATATCTAACTCTTCTTTTCTCACCAATGGGGTTGGTAGCTGTTCGAGGTAGTGAAAAGGCCCTCAATCCATCACCGCTCGAGTCGGCTGGTTGTGGGTTCAAGTCTTGGCATTCCCACTATCACCCATTGATCCTGCGGAAGCCCCACTTACCGTATGGAGGCTTTTCCTGAGGGCTATGATCACCACCATGGAGCACCAAAAAAAAAAAACTCCACCACCCACCCTGTCTACGTCTCTGGGTGCATCTTTGGGTACAAATCGGAACTCATTAATCGTGGTTGAAACCCCAGCAATATTCAATTGATTTTGACCAGGGAAAAGCCCTTAAAAGGCGTGGTTGGAAATGAGAGAAACGAGAGGGATAGAGATGGGAAGGATGGTGTGAGAGAAGGCGTGGAGGTGCGAGTTGAGGGTTGGGATAGGGTGATATTTGAGAATGGAGGAGAGAGATCAGGTTTTGATTTAAGAAATACCTATTACATGGTAGTCGTCGCCGTGCATCGGAGTAGTAAGAAAAATAAGAAACAACGAAGAGGGGAAGAAAGGTGTGGGGTGAATCCAATGCATAGCGCACTGGTTGCAGCCTCTGCTAGTGCAGCAGACACCAGATTTGTGGTCTAGGGATCAACTCCTACCACACGCATCCCCCCTCCCCTCTTGTGTGTGTGTGAGTAAAGTTCCCTTGGGCAGTTCTATAGAAAATTAATAAAAAAAAAAGAAGAAATTTATGGTCCCATTATTTTATATTAAATAAATAAAAAGAAATAAAAAAGGTTCCTTGTTTCGCAAGGAAATCTTTCCCTCTTCCTTAAAAACTTGTATTGTATTTGCTAGTATCTCTCTTTCTCCAGAATATATTTTGAATTGAAATAATAAATATGAATCTAACTATTTAAATTAAAACCATGAGGATGACCCATCATAAGAAAAACTTGTATTGTATTTGCTAGTATCTCTCTTTCTCCAGAATATATTTTGAATTGAAATAATAAATTCATAAGAAAAACTGGTATTGTATTTCCTAGTCTCTCTCTCTCTCTATCTCCTTTTCTCTCTCCAAAATATTTTGAGCCATTTAACTCTTATACCTTACTAGTGGATCAGTGTGGATTAGAAATGGAAACTATGAGGACGACCCATCATAAGAAAAACAATGCCCAAATTGTAGCGTCGATTTTATTTTAAATAATCTAAATATAATTTTCGTTAAACCCAATTAAAACTATTTTATGCCACACCCATAGTTTTTCCTTAAAAAAACTGTATTTGCTAAAACGAAAATCAAAAGAAAAAGTAATATCTAACGATCTGATTTATAGAACCTGTTTAAGGAAGCAGAACCCTTGGAGTCTCTTGCATTAAAAAGTTTTGCCATTTTACCCTCTCCAACGGTTATATTGCTTGGAGAATAAGCAAATAAGAAGGCAATCTCCAACGGTCACAAACATCTCTATCTAGCTCTATATATTGGATATCCTGAGAAATAGGGGAGGGATGATGAAGGATTCATCTGAGGGTTCTGAGAAGAAGAAGGAGAAGAAGCAGGATTGTCAGAAGCAGAGAAAATCGTCCTATCTAAAGAGAACACAGGGCTTGAAGAAGAAGCCAGAAGCTCACAATCCTCCGTGAGGCTTCATTATTATTATCCTGATTCTCTTACCAAATACTGGGCATTGGCCCTTCCGCGATTGAGTTTCAGGTAAAATGATCATGAAGACCTCATAGAAGGTTCTGAGAAGAAGAAGAAGAAGGAGAAGAAACAGGGTTGTCAGAAGCAGAGAAAAGCGTCTACCTCTGGTAAGGCCATGCCTTATACCTCTCTTTCTCGCATGGTACTCCTTGGTCTCGCTCTCTGGTCTCTCGACTCTCACCCCTGTTCTCTCTCTATCGGCATGTATCTGTTCCACAGACTCAATCGAGATTATCAGACCTTAGGTCCTCATTTTCCTCCTTTTTCTTTTCCCTGTGATGGTTTGCCCACATATCTCTGATCAAATCATATCACAGCTTCAAGTTTTTTGACCAAAGGGGTAGATTGATTCTCTTTTGTTTTTCTTTCCCATATTTTTTCATGATGGACATGTCTTTGGAAGAATCGTAGCTCGGAGAGCTTTTGGAAAACTTGCTTTCTTGAGTCTAGAGATGATTCAGGAACTGTTCATCAAGTCTGCTTCTTTTTCTATTTGTTGTTATTAGATTGTCAAACAATCTGAATTAGGCCCCAGATTTTTTGAAATAATAAAACGATGAGGTGGTGTATAACTATTGTCCCTATCTTGCTTAAGATCTGTCAATCGTAACTTATTCTCATACAGGTTGAGTTGGACAACCAAATGGTGTGTCAGCACCTAGTTATTAGTTTTCTTAAATCTTACTATTTCATGTCTTTGTTCTAGATGATGCAAAATACTTAATGAATCAAGTGAGGACGTTTGTGGGGATTTTTTTTTTTCTTAAACAATAGTGCATTGATTTCTTTTTGATGGTTGATCTGTTGTTTGCCTTTGCACCAGCATTATTGTAGATCTGTTCAAACCTGAAATAAATGGAACCTTTCTTATGTTGTGCTTTCAAATATTTGACTCAGGCATATTGCTAAATCTGTGAACTCCTTGTGCTAGCTTTACTGCGAGAAGGAAGGCTTCTAAATGATCAGTTTGAGCAGTTGAAACATCTATTGATATTGGCGACATTTCGGGTGCAGGTGGCTCAATGAAGAAAACATAGAAAGGTGATTTTTGCAATAACCTGCTTTGTATTTTGTTATCAATCAAATATTTATTTGAGTCCTATTATCTTTAATCCTAATTCTATTAATCAGGCTTAGTCAAATTTGGATGCTCTATATAGAGCCTTTAGTGCAAAACTGATAATTTTTTTAAAAAAATATTCCTACATCAACAAGAGTAATTTTTATTGAAAAGAAATCAGAAGAGGTTGCAGATTTTGAGTACAGTTAGTTTTAAAACAAATAATTGTAGATTTTGAGTAATCAAGCAACCTGCTCTCTGGTTTTTAATTCTAAACATAACTACTCAGGATTTTCTGTAGCACACCCATACTTTTCAAAATATCAGTCCATAAATGAAGGATTCCATAAATGAGGCATTTGAACATAAAACTTCAGTCACAGACATGTGATGTTTTCTATCATACCAACTTATTTCCGATGCAATGCAATGGACCAGCTTGCAAAGTTTGTGAAGCAGGCTGAGTCTGCTGGCTGGAGAATTTGCTGGCCCTTGTATCATTGTAAGATGGTCATGTATGGCTGGAGGAGATAGAAAATGTGCTTGATGAGATGGGGAGTTTCAATATTGATCCCTCAAAGAAGACATTCGTCATCATGTATAAGGCCTACTTAAAGTATGGCCAAAGACATAAGTTAGATCGATTGCTAGGGATAATGTGCAAACATGGGTTTGGAATTCCATTGGATACCTCTCCTTCCTAGGTTACATTTTCACATTGAAAACATGCTTTTCCACAATTCAAAAATTCATTCATCAAATTGTTGCAAATGGTTCATGACATCTGAGAGGACAATTTCAGCTCCTAGAAGAATGTAAGCTGCTTCTTTTCATTTTATCTGGCATACTTTGTCAGTAGTTGCTCTTGCTGTATCTTCTAAGATTGAAAAATAAGTGTGTGATCCTTTTTTTTTTTTTTTTGGGGGTGGGGGGGAGGGGGAATTTGGAGTGGGAGTGGGGGCAGGTTTCTCCTGATGATGACATGGCATTATTATGGACTCAATAACTCTCCTCCCTTGGCAAAAGTCATCTTTTAAATTAAGTGATGTTACATCTTTTTTTTTTTTCTCCTGGCTAGTTCATATCATTGTTCATTGTGTTCCCCCTTTGGAAATGTGGTTAATTGATCATTGCTTCTATAATATCAAAACTAGTTCTTGCCACCCAAAATATTTAATTCTCGTGATTACTAGAATTGCTGTCAAATTACAACTGCAAAGACATAGATGAATGTGATGTTTCCTAATTACTACATTTTTGGAGACATGTGATGTTTATAATTCCAAATCATGATTTTAACTTGATTGGACCCATTTTTACCATTTTCCTTTCCTCATGATAAGTAAGAAGACTTTATGAATAAGAAAAATGATCCCTAATATAGTAAAGGGAAAAAAAAATAATATAGCAGGGCCACAAGTCATTACAAGCTTCAGTGAGAAACAGAACTGCGTTAATGAATCTGCTAGTCTCTAATTATTGAATTACATGCAATTCATTTCCATCATGTATGGTGATTTTAAATGATTCTTGAAAGTGTTGATACTTCTTTCGAGCTATATACCCAATGTCAGCCCTTTAAATTTTGCAAGCTTTAGGACCTAATGTCTTACTGTACCACAAACAAAACAGCTCCAAAATTTTCTCTGGCATGGCCTAGTCAACACCTAGTTATGATTGTAATGGTCAGTAAAACCTCACATCTGGAGCTTACTGGCAGAACATGAAAAAGTAGTCTACTATTTCAGCACACGCAGGGCAAAAGAGGCAGGAAGAAGGAATAGTCTACTATTTCAGCATCCCCAGGGCAAAGAGGCAGGAAGAAGGGATAATGTGGTCCCTGGAAATAATTTTTTTTTTACCATGAAGGTGTTAACTGTGTTAGCCATCCAAAGAATAATTAAAATTTGAAAGATTGGATGCCTTTCCCAAATCATCATATCAGGGAAGAAAGTGGCTTTGGAGACAATAAACTAAAAAATCGACAAACTGACTTCACAATGAAAGTAGGTGATCTTTCATATACCATTTTCTTCTATGATCATCACCCTTGGTATTCTTGCATTTCTGTTTTCGAGCAACTGAGAACTGAAAGTGGTTAGGGTATTTGGAGCTCATTCGGGTCATTCTTATACAAAGGATAGCGACACTTGGTGATGCAAGTGAAACATGGTTTACCGTTACCCTAGCAGTTGCAGTGTTGACTTTGGGAGCATACTTGGAAAGAGTTCTTCTCCACTCAAAATATTTGAAAGAAAGGTGGAATTTTAGAGGTGAAACAAGGGTAATAGTAAGTTTAAAAAATCAAATCTAAACCATCTCAAAGGATAATAATAGTGAACAATGCAACTATGAAGTTCTCTCTGCCAAGATGTCTTCAGAATCCTCTGCAAGTGGTAATAGATGACCTTCAAAATCTTGAAACTGACCAGGCAATAAATTTTTGCGACTTTAAAGTTGAAAATCTACCAAAAGTTTCTTCGATTTTTATGGTTGATAAGATGCCATCTGGCCCTGTTTCTTGGACAATTAGACTTAACTTTAACTCTTCACAAAAGATGCTATTTCAGTGCAGAATGTGATTTCACGTTTTGCAACTCTTATTTTAGTCACTCTTTTAGCAATTACTGTTTTTTGTAGTATATTTGACAAATGCAATTTTGTTACCCCCCCCCAAAAAAAACCAAAAAAAAAAAAAAATCATATTTCTTCCCATGCTGAAAAAAGATGACCTTCAAAATCTTGAAACTGATCAGGCATAAATTTTTGCGACTTTAAAGTTGAAAATCTACCAAAAGTTTCTTCGATATTTATGGTTGATAAGATGCCATCTGGCCCTGTTTCTTGGACAGTTAGACTTAACTTTAACTCTTCACAAAAGATGCTATTTCAGTACAGAATGTGATGGTGATGTTTTGCAACTCTTATTTTAGTCACTCTTTTAGCAATTACTGTTTTTTGTAGTATATTTGACAAATGCAATTTTGTTACCCCCCCCCCCCCAAAACAAAAAAAATCATATTTCTTCTCATGCTGATTTTGTCCTTTTCTCTCTTCCTTATTAATAATTTATTATGCTATCTAAAAATAGTTGGAAGGAACATTTACCAAATGTGGGATGGTGGCCACTGGCCTTCGTTGTTGTTGTTGTTATTGTACTATGTGTTGCTCTTTCACTTTCTCTCTCTCTAACAAAAGTCTTGGTTATTATTATAAATAATAAAAAAAAAAAACTGCTTTCAACTGACTAAGGACATTAGATTTTGAAGCTCTGTTCAGCCTTAACAAATAGTGATGAGCTCTACCTAGCCATCACTAGTGGCATCTATGATGTGCCTTCTTTCTTGCTTTTTGGGGAAGTATTGATCACTAGGAGCAGCTTCGCCCAAGAAGCAGGGTATGTGAATTCAGCTCATAGAAGTCCATTTGGCTGTACTTTTGTTGGGAGAAATGTTTGTAGAACTGGTACAAAAATAAAGTAAAATCAAATATATTATTTGGAGATCACAGTATGTCCTTTTATTTATCTATCTTTTTCTTTTTTTTTTAATCTTTTTTTAGATAGGTAAGACCCAAGAGTTGTAGCATCCACCAAAAGGTGTGTCTTGGAAAGGAAACTTTGTATCCATAATGTAAAGTCTGGAGAAGAGAACGTTGAGAAGGATATTCAAGAGTCTAGAAAGAGGAGATAAGACAAACCCTGCTCACGAATCTTGATTCAAGCAAGTTCGAGTTTCAAAGCTCAAATTTGAAATAGGGAGCACGGGGGCTTCAAGTTTGATAGGTAAGGATACAGCCCTCGCGGGCAATGATCAAATGATCCAAAACATTCATCAATAATCAGGCATAGAACATATAGAACTAATCAAAGATAAAATATCCCAAATCATACCTAATGGTGGCAATCTAAGGTGTGATCTCAAAATTTAATAAAAACATTATGTCAGAGTTTATATGAAATAGCATCCTACTACAATCATCTATTAAAGTAAACTTCAGGTCGCCCTTGAAATCTGCTCCAAACAAATCTTCATCTCAATTATTTGTGATGTTAAAAAAAATGGATTATTCTCAACAGCTCAGTAAGGGAAAACAGTAAGAACACATCACAGGGCAAACAATCAACCAAAAACAACGATTAAAACAAACAATTTTAGTTTTTCAAACCACACTTTTTATAAAAAAAAATGATTATTTAAAAATACCCCTTTTTATCACACTATGGCCGACATTGGGGGAAATAGGCTGGCACCACCCATACTCTGAGAGGGAAAATGTGGCCTCCTAACAAATCACACAATCACCCTGTCGTCCCCCCCTTTGTGACTATAATTTTCCGCAGCTCAACGGAACACATTGCCTCTCGGGTGGCAATTACTACTCTCCACAGTACAGGGTCTATTTGCACTCACACACTTTCACAAAAATCACCTTTCATCAAATCGCTTTCTTTAAAACACAAACATAGGTAAAATCTCCACGTAAAAATCAACATCAATATACATCACACTACTAGTCACATATTAATCACTCCCATAAACTCATGTCTCATATAAACACAATTCAAAAGGTATAAGTCAGCACATATCCATGATACAAGCACACCAAACATCAATCATACAATCAAACCACACACCTATGGTATAATCCCACAATAATCCACTTACCTCCGCTTGCAAAATTTTTACCTCCCCTTTGAGTCCCAAGAGTCTAGGAGGTCCCAATCTAAAACTAATAATACCCTATAATAAATCTTCGGTCCCAAAAAGAATAATATAATTGGTCCCCATGAATTGAATCATAGACCTTGATATAAAATATTATTACATTTGGGTCACACGGTTTGGGTCTCATAATGGGTCCCAAGAAAACCCTAATGGGTTCCACGAAAACCCTAACTCTAAAACAAAGGCCGAAAAACAAAACGAAAAAAAACAAAAGATTTGGATCCCATATTGGGTCCCAAAAAAAATATTCATATGAGGAGACCACTATGGATAAGAGAAAGCTTCAATACCTGGAGTGTGCAGAAAAATAGAGAACTACCAAAATCCTCTTCCTCCTTTCTTTCTTTCTTTCTCTCTCACGATTTTGCTTTCTTCCTCTTTCTTTCTTTCTTTCTTTCTTTTTATAGCCCACCCCCCTTTCTCCATGTCTCTCTCTCTTTTCCCCCCTCTCACGTCTCTCTCTCTCTCTCTCTTCCCCCTATCTCTATGTATCTCTCTCTTTTCTCCCTCTTTCTCCTACACTCCCACGGTTATCTTCTATTCCCCCTTCTCTCTCTCGTACACTCCCACGGTTCTCTAGAAGGGTGAGGTCCACAATAATTTAAAAGAAAAGAATGATTTAAAAGTAAAAAAAATCAATTAAATAAAACCCCCTTACATACTAGTAACAAGATTTAAACCTAGGACCTTCGCTTGATTAATGTCTCAACTTTGCCACTATGTTAGCACATTAAGTTATTAAATGAAATCTAACTTTACATATTTAAGTGGGTTTAGAAAATAACACAAAAAGATATATAATCTAAGGTTCCAAAATTTGGGGCATTACACTTTGTCCTTCACAGGCTATTCAGGTGATGCACCATCGTTTGACAGAGAAAGAAAGCTCTAGTATATCCTAGATCTCTCAAAGAAGAGATTTGTCATTTCTTCAAGATCATTCTTGAGGCCAACATTTGAGATGGATGGCTAGTAAAGATTCATTTCTTTAAGATATTTTCTATAATATTGTTATGTTCTATTATTGTTACACTCATGCCCTGACCCAGTCTAATCTGAACTATTGTGATAGGTCTTGGACCAGAGGTAGAAAGTACCATCGGGTTTTGGCTTGAGGCTACTCATTGTAGAAGGGGGAGAGATGACCCCATATTCTTGTGTATTGCTTACCAATCCAACTAGAGGGGATTCAAACCTCCTGATCCCATACGGTAAGTGACCCGACACCACACATCTAAATCCTGACACTCACTAAAACTGTCGGAAGACCATGAGCACAACCTAGGGCAACTACCTGTGCGAGACCAACTGGTGGACAGTAAGCAGTCAAGACAGTCTACCACCAAAAGAACTGGGTCTGTTTTCGCTATCCATTTAGGCTGCTGGTTAGGTTTTGATACCCGTGGGCTCCACCACCTACATCGTGGACAACCTCGAATGATTCCAAATATTCCCCCACCACCCACATCCTGACACAACCCCTTATGACATGTGCACCCTACGGACCAAAGGAGTTGGGTCCACGTGGCCCGAAAGTTGGATTAACCTACTTGGTCCGGACTAGGGTCAACCAAACAGGCCCTAAGGCCTAACTTACTATATAAGTGAAATGAGGAATTATTCCTCATTTCTCACTTGTACAAGAATGTGGGAGAGGGAAAGGAGAGAAGATAAAGGAAGAGAAAGGAGGGGAAAGAAGGAGGAAGGTTTTGGACTCTCACTTGCTCTCGGCTACGAGCATCCTTGTCGGAGGTAAGTGCTACCTCTCCTACCACTCTCTCTCTCTCTCTCTCTCTCTTCATTTTAAGCTAGGGCAAGCTAAGTATAGATGGAATCTTGGACCACATACATCTTAGAGCTTGGGGATTATGTATTTCACCTCCTCGATGCTATTTCCAAGCTCAAACCAAGTCCAGTGAGCTCCGACAACAATTTAGACCAAATGATCATCTAGGGTTTCGATCTTTCGATAACATATCTCCCAAATGGCCCTATGGAATCGAGATTTTAATGGCTTAAAATGATTCTAGGAACATCTCCCATAAAATCTATGGAGCAAATCCCGACGTTCAATCCCGAGCCGAAAAGCCCCAAAGCTCACGGGTAGTTTCTGTACTGCAAGCGAAAACACCCCAGTGGAAATACTAGGTCTGTTTCCACTGACTGTTTTCACTGATATGATCAGCCTCAAGAGCTCTCTGTTGCACTCATCGGAAACACCTCTATTGTTTCTGGTGAAAAATGATTGTTTTCGGTGATAGTACTGTCAAATTGGGGCCCTATCGATGCCTTTTGGGGGTAACCACTATGGGACCCTTTCGATGTTTCCGACACATAATAACACTCGACTATGCTTGTGCCTAGGACAGAGACTTGCACGTACCCTGAGGCCGATAGAATTGAATAACCAGTAGCCATACTTGAACCCCAATCCACACAAGCATAATCAAGGTGAGGGATGGTTGACTTTTATTTTTGGAAATGTTTAATCACTTTAGAACTGCTCACATGTATAGATTTTTGAATGATTATTTAAATTGCTTAAATGATGATGATGTTCTAATACATGTTATATTTTGATAGAAATGATATGAGATGTATGTTGGATATATGTGGCGGGATCCAGTGTGGCCGAGGTGGTACCAACACCGTGATTACTGTATGTTTGTTGCATTCATACATTGATTATGTGCATTAGAGTTAGTTGTAGTTGTGGGTTACACTTTGTGGCCAATGTGTTACCAGTATCATGTACTCTGGGACTGCATTTGGAAATAGATATGCTTCGTGGCCGATGGAAACCCGGTGTTGCATAGTCCATACTCAATTGCTATACATGCTGGATAGGTATATAGTTATGGGTTACACATTGTGGCCGATGTGCTCTCGGTATCGTGTATCCTTAGACTATACTTGGAAATGGACCCGCTTCGTGGCTGATGGTGATACTAGTGTCGCATGACCCATACTAACTATATCATTATGAAAGGCATGTAGGATAATGTGGTTAAGTGACATTCCCCATGCTATGTGCCCTTGCCACTAGGGGGAACTTGTCCAACGTGGCCGATGGTGATACTGGTGCCGTGACTGCCAGGAGGGGGTTATCAGGGGTTGCTAGGTGACCGATGGATGCATACCTGGACCGACAAGCTCCTAATCATCATGGTTAGGGCTTGTGTCGCTACATAGTTGATGGTGGTTCCGAGACAAGGGATACAACATAATGTGCCATAGTAGCATTTACTAGACTTAGTTGTGTTGTTAGGTGGATAACAAAATAAATGAATTGCATCACAAGCATCATGGACTATATGTTTAATTCTTGTAATCATGCATCATGAATTATTTATGTGACTGCCTTTGCTTGGTTGTGCATGAACCCCACCCCTCACTGAGTGAGTTGGAAAGCTCACCCCATATATATGCCCCCTTTTAGATGATGATGCAGGTACCGTTGTACCTATGGCGTGTGATCCGTTACCCTCCAGGCCAGAGTACGGTGTGAGCGACTAGTGGACACCAGAAGTGAAGGAGCATGATCAGGACTGTGCTTGCGACTATTGTGCCTACGCCGTACCCTAAGGAGCATAGTGCACTTTTGGTGATTTTGATACCGAATGATACTACTAGTTATGGATATTTACATTATCACTAGATGTTCCCCATTTTACTTATGATTCCTCTGCTATTAGTTGGTTCGTGTTGTGAGATTGTGAATCATTAAGGTACTGTTATCAGAGATCCTGGTAGGTTTGTAAGACGGGTAAGCATCTTACTCACACCACCGGTATTCCTATACAGTAAGTTGGGTCAACTGGGAGTGGGGTGTGACAATTATGAAGGTGTTGCTTTATTGTTTGATCAACATGAATCATAAGTTACAGGGTAGTAGTAGATGGAAATGATTTTTTGCTTTGTGTACACTTTGAAGTTTGAAAAACAACCCTACAACAATCGGTTGTCCCTATTTCAACCCTTCTCATAGGAGATTTTAATGGTTTGACTTCTTATTTGCATATTGTGTTAAGTTATTGATGCTTCTTCATTTCTGTATTTGGTTTGACACTAATTCAAAAATATGAATTATCCATTGATGATTTTGAGTAAATGCAATGTGCCTTTATAAGTTGAGATAAATTGCTGCCTCTATAAGTTGAGTAAATGCACTTCTATATTCAAATCTTTAAGATCTGAATAGATGATGAATCTAGTCAGGAAAAAAAAAGGGGCTTTATATATCTTGATGGTAGACCAGTTAAGAATAGGAATTATATTAAGCCTTATAGATCTGTTCAAACTTGAAATTAATGGAACCTTTCTTATGTTGTGCTTTTCAAATATTTGACTCAGAAATTTTGCTAAATCTGTAAACTCTTGTGCTTGCTTTACTGCGAATCTGCTTTATTACCAAGATGGCCAACCACAGAGAAATGGAAAACAATGGAAACAAATGCAATCAAGAGATTATAGAACTATTCATTACACGAAAGAAGGTTGCTGCCTTAATGAAGTTAAATCTGACAAATAGCAACAAGGGTACATCATCCATGTCCTAAAAGAAACCAATCAATCCATATCCTCAAAAGACCAGCATAGGGCCTCCTCAGTCTTCTATCATGAATGGAAAACTCTTGAATTGTTCACAACAAATGAAATACAAACAAATCAAAAATTTTCAAGGCATGTCCCTTTGAAATTTGTGAATGAAACAGGCCATCAATTTCTTTATGAGATGTATGATGTGTGGTTGCATTTGGAATTTTTGATAATTTTCACTTCATTAGATTTTAACTTGTGAGAATGGAAGTTGATTAACAGATTTGATGCATTCAATGGATGAATAGATCATAAATGTCTTACTAATTTCTTACTTGGGATATAGATCATGGATGATCATGTGAGGAGGCATGATTTGGTTTCATACAATGCAATGAATAAAATAATGCTACAGGTCATAAATTTCACCACTCGTTAGCTCAAAAAGGTAGAGCTTTTTTTATTCTTATAGTACAAGGTCCATTCGGGTTAGCATTTGGATCAGTTCCTCTAGACGACAGTGAGAAATACTGACCCCTTTAAATGACAAAGACAAAAATCAATTTCATCTATTAGTGCTTTAACACTTCTTGAAAAGGAGCGTTGAGCGTAACAAGCCAATTTGGAATATGGGTGGTAGAGTAGTTGTGAATGAAGGAACTATTCGGCTTGGCCACATCAGCCCTCCTTATAGGTAAGTCAGTAATTGTAGTGAGATTCCTTCATACTTGCTACAATTTGGCTTGACCATAGGTCATAAATTTCTCCTTACATTTTCTTCTCTTAAGATGGCTTGAGCTCTTTACATATATTTGATTGATTTGAAAAGAATTTATCTAGTCCTGCAAAGCTTGTATTTGTTTGTTGGCACTACCTTCTTAGTGTAAACACTTGATTTTTTTGAAAAGTAATAAACTATGATTGTTACACCCGTGCCCTAATCGGGTCAAATTTGAACTGTTGTGATAGGCCTCGGATCGAAGATCAAAAGTACGATCTGGTTTTGGCTCACGACTGTGCATTTCCAAAGGGGTAAAGATGACCCTACATGTTCATGCATTTCATGCCTATCTAACTGAAGGGGATTCAAACCTTTCGATCCCAGATGGTAAGTGACCTGACTCTCCACACTTGATTTTTGGCACACATCATAATTACTGAAAAGCCTTGGGCATGTACGAGGGCAACCACCTGTGCGAGACCAACCATAGGATAGTAAGCTATCAAGACAGTAGGCTGACCATCAGAAACAAGCCACTGGAAGCAGGGGCATGTTTCTAGTGGGTCCATTGGCAACTGTCGAGGTTCCGATGCCCGTGGGTTCCGCCACTCACATCGTAAATGGTACCGAATGATCCCAAATCATCCTCCACACCCTCCTCTTGATGTGAACACCTTATGGACCTAAAAGTGCAGGTCCTCATGCCCCGAATCCGATTGGTTCAAAAGAAGCCCAAACTAAACGGACCCTAAGGCCCAACTTAAGTAGGAGAGGAGAGAAAGAGGAGAGGAAGAAGAAGAAGAGGAAGAAGAAGTGAATTGAAGGCCTACCTTGGTACCGACTACCGCCATGTTGCTGGAATCATCGTCGGAGGTAAGTACAACCTCCTATGCCACTCGCTCTTCATTTCGACCTAGGAAAAGCTACATATGGGTAGAATCTTGATGTACAAACTATGTCAAGGTTGTGGGTTGGGTGTTTTACCCTCCTGGTGTTGTTGCTGAGCTCGAACCAAGCCTGTTGAGCTCCGGCAACATATAATGCCAAAAGACCAACTAGGGTTTCGATCATTCGATCGATGTATCTCCCAAACGGCTTAATGGAAATGGAATTTTATTAGCTTAGAATGATGCTATGAACATCCCCTACAAACTCTATGGGACAAATCTCGACGATCGGGCCCGAGCCAGAAAGCCCCAATTCGAGTTGGACCTTCCTGTGTCCACCAAAAATATGGCATAGGAAGCACTATAGCTGTTTCCGATGGATTGTTTCCGATGGAAAAATGAGCCTAATGTGCTCTCTGTCACTTCACCGAAAACAATACTAATATTTTCGATGGAAAGACCTTGTTTCTAGTGATAGTACTGTCACCTAGTGACAGTGTCTGTGCATTTTGGGGGTGGCCTGTGTGGGTCCCTCCTGATGTTTTTTATGCGTATTGATGTACGATTTCATTTGTGTTGAGGACAGTAACATGCACGTGCCCCGAAGTCAGATTTTAATTAATCAATCGATGGCCGTACTTGAACCCGAACATGACCGATCGTGAAACAGGTGAGGGATGGACTTTGTTTATTTTTGAATTATTTATTTTTATTAAACTTCTCACATGCTTAGAATTACATGTTTAATTGAATGGTCATTTTATAATCATGATATGAATTGTATGAAAATGTATGGCAGGATCCGGTGTGGTCGAGGTGGTACCGATATCGTGATCATCATGTATTTGGATATGTGTGTGTGTGTGAGACGAAATCCGACATTGCCAAGGTGGTATCGATGCCATGATTGCCGTATGTATGTTGTATTCATGCATTGATTATATGCATTAAAGTTAGTTGTAGTCGCGGGTTACACTTTGTGGCCAAGGTCTCGTTGGTATCGTATACCCCGGGACTACATTTGGAAATGGAAACCCTTTATGGCCGAGGTCTTGCCGGTGTTACGTAGTCCATACTCAGTTGCTATTGTATGCTAGATTAGGTAAATGATCTCGGGTTTCACTTTGTGGCCAAGGTCTCTCTGGTATCGTGTACCCGGGACTGTATTTGGAGATGGATTACACTTTGTGGCCGAGGTCTCTCCGGTATCGTGTAATCCATACTAACTGTATCATTATGAAGGTATGTAGTATATATGTGGTTAGATATCACTCCCTGTGCTACGCACCCTTGCCTACAGGGGTTGAGGTGTTGGATAACCCATTGTGGTATGTTTGATGAGACTTTCTGAAGTGCCACTCCCGTGATATGATGTGATTGTTGCTAGAGGTGGAAACCTGTCTGGCATGGTGGATGTGTTACCGGTGTTGTGACTGCTAGGAGGGAGTTATCAGGGGTTTGCTGGGTGACCCATGGATGCATATGGGGACTGGCAGGCTTCTAATCATGGCTAAGGCTTGTATCACTGCATAGTCGATGTTGTTTCTGAGACGAGGGATGTAGCCTAATGCGCCATAGTAGCATTTACTAGACTTAGTTTGTATTGTTAGGTAGATAATAAATAAATGAACTGCATCACGAGCATCATGGACTATGTGTTTAATTTTTGCAATCATGCATCATAAATTACTATTGCTATTGACTTGCTTGGATGTGCTTGACCCCACCCCTCACTGGGCGAATTGGAAAGCTCACCCCACGTATACACCCCTTTTTAGATGATGATGCTAGTATCATGGTGCCGATGGCGGGTGATCTAGTATCTTCTGGGTCAGAGTACGGTGTGAGTGATTGGTGGATGCTAGAAGCAGAGGAGCATGACCAGGACTGTGCTTACGCTACACCGTGAGATTGTATATGATATTTATGGATATGGCTATGGATTGTATATATTCTTGAGTTTATAAGTATATGTCATGGATGAATATAACAGAATAACCTGGTTATTTCTATTATATTACCATTAGATGTTTCCCCATATTACTCACACCACCAGTATTCCTAATGGTAATTGGGTCTACTATAAGGTGGGGTGTGGCAGTTGTGCTATCAGAGCGTGAAGCTCTACCTTAACTTACAATCTCAGTCAAACCATGATTTTAGGGGAAACTAGGATTTAATAAAAATCTCAAGACAATAATAATAGAAATTTGCACAATTAGGAGACAAGTATAGGAGTTAAAGCCATTTCATTATAATAAAGAATTTGAATACATAGCTTACAATTTTATGAAAAAATTAAAGTATGGAAAGCAGGAAATCCTAACTAGCCTAAGACTAAGAAATCAAACCATTGAAGCATATGACATAATGAAAAAGTTCAACTAGACCTAAAACATCAAACTCAAATAAAAACATGAAAACGGGAATCCTAAAAGCTACAGTGGCAGGCATGCCACTACTCTTGCTGTTGCTGTTGCTGCTGGTTCTGTTCTTGGCCCTGGGCCTGGTTCGGACCATGCGTTCCTGGAGGAGGCACCGGAATACTGAGATAGAAGACCATCGCCTACATCTATGCTCTAGGGAGGCCACTTTATTGTCCATAAGACAATAGGTCCTGTCCATGCTCTCGAGGTGGCTATCCATACTCCTCATCAATGACATAGTGGTATCCAGATGGGCCATGACATCATTGAGACCGTAGGGCCTCGCACCCCTAGTACTCTAGGATGTAGAAGCTGCCATTAAACCTATAGCATGAGATCAGGTGGTAGAGCCCCACCAACCCCAACAGCTTCTCCTCCTGCACCAACATCACTGGCACTGCCACCCTCTACCTCCATAGGCTGTTGACCCTCTCCTGGGATAGGTGTCACTTCCCTCAGATCTATGGTCATCTTCCTCAATGAGTCTTGGTTGAAGTCTGTGACCTCTTCATCCAGGCGTGCCTCACCCTCTTAGTCCACCCCAAAGCGGTGAAAGATGTCAGTCAATATCCTTCCATAGCATAGGTTCCCTACTGGATGATCCTGCCCTTCATTCCGAGTTACCATGGTCCACATTAGGAGGTAAGGCAGACGTATCTACGCCCCTATGTACACGTAGTATGTCACATAGGCTAGTAGAGCGGATACCTCATTATAATGTCCACAGGTGGGGAGGACATTCAGCTGAATTTCACGGCAGACAACCTTTGGAGTGGCAAAGTAGTTGACTGAATGGTTCCAACCTGTGGCTTCCTTGGTCAGCATGTCATTGATCTCCTGGAAGGTGTCGGGTTCGATGAGGGTAGTACACTAGATCACCTGCATTACTGATCATCAAAATATTTTCCGGCTGCCCCATGTCAAAGGAGATCTCCACCCCCTTCACATAGGAGGTGGTCTGCATCTCTTCGGTACCCCGGTTCACGCATTCCCTATTGGAGTAGAATAGCCTGCCTAGGGTGGGGTAGTAGTATCGGTTGAATTTTAGGACGCAGTACCACCCAATCTCCTCAAACTGTTGACTAAGACGAAACGTGTGAAAGTCATTGGTCCTCACATAGACTCCTGGTTTGATGTTACGACGCTCAAAGAACTCCCAACGGTCTCATTCAACCACAGAGCGGAACAGGATTGGGTTGAACTGCTCAGCGACATCTTGCTCCTCTTGTATAAGAGCACGTCGGGTATATACACAGCGTCCAGACATTGTTGCAAGATGATTCCTAAGGATTTGGAATGGAAAACCTAGTTAAATGGCTGCATGCAAAACCCACAGAGATGAAAATCACAAAAAAACTAGGTTTCGAAGAGAGAAAACATACCTTGGATGGAATGTGGCTCCAATCTATCGCGAAATAGCTCGAGGAAGGTAGGGAATGGGTAGAAAAAGGCTCCTTGACTGTTTCCACACCTTTCTCACAAGAACAAATAGGGTTTTATGTGAATTACCCAAGGCCCGAGCCTATTTAAAGGCGATCTAGTGCCACCGGAAACAACCCACCAGAAACACTGGGCATGCTTCTGGTGGATTCATTTGACAAATAATTCATGTTAAAATTTTTCAAACCTAAGTTTTATTTAGGTCCTTCGATGGTGTGTCTTTGGGATATGTGCGTGATTGGATCCTAGTATGTGTGGACCCCACTTATGCATGCCCTAACCTTAATTTTAATTGTGGTATACGTGTGGGACCCACTGTGTATGTGTGTTTTCAACTACATGTAACCTTATTTATGCATTTGTACTAATCGGATTCATTCATAGGAATCATGTCAGACCGAAACACCCAATCATGATCCTAATCATACCCGTTGCCTCCCGCTTCCCCTACACGGAATCGGGGTAAACCTCATAATACGCCATCGGCCCCGCCTACACTTACGGCCCAGGATGTGGCATCCATAATGAATAACATGATGTGGGAAGTGGAAGAAAGATAAAATCATTTTATGGCTGGGGTCGATAATAGAATCCAAGCGACAATGGAAGCCCGCAATGCACCGCCCACACCTCCTACTCCAACGGCACCCATTCCATTACCCGCTGGATTGGCTACTCTTAAAACATCTGGTGGGGTACAAGTGCATGGGTATGTGCAAGATCCGATGCCGGAACAAGCTTAAGCCTATGTAAAGGGCTAGACAGACTTGACAAAGATGATGGAGAAATTTCAATGGCTTAGGGCCCCCATGTTTCTCCAAGGTGGGGCAAGACCCATTGTATCCATCAAGATGGATTGGTGGAATAGAGAAGGTTTTTAGACTGATGGGCTACACTGATGAGCAAACAATTTTGTGTGCGGGCTATCAGTTATAGAATGAAACAGATGATTGGTGGAGTACCATCGAGCCTACACTGAGGGATAGTAATCGGAACCCTACTTAGGCAGACTTCAAAGGGGCCTTCTTTGAGAATTATTTTCCTGAAAGCTTTCGGGATAAGAGAGAGAGTGAGTTCTCTCAGTTGGTTCAAGGTTCCCAATCTGTGCTCGAGTATCAGCAGCGCTTTGAGGAGTTATTTCATTTTGCTCCTGAGCATCTGAGAGGCAATAGAGCGAAGGAAAAGAAGTTTGAGAAAGGGTTGAGGCCAGGTATTGGGTCAAACATTATGGGGTTGAAACTGCAAACCTATGCTGAGGTGGTCCAAGTGGCCAAATCTATTGAAGACCTGCATAGGGATAACTACACAGCTCAACAAGGGAAGGGAAAGAGGCCACTGGGATCTACTGATTCTAGGGGAGGAAGCAAACCCTTCCGAGTGCCCTATGCCAATCCAACTCCAGTGCAGTTTAGGAGGCCCGATGCTAGTTAGACTTCCTAATCCTGCCGATCTAGTATTGGATCTCAATCTTCAAGATCTGGCCTGAGATGTTTTCATTGTGATCAATCGGGCCACATAGCAAGGGCTTGCCCCCACCGAAGGCTAGGTGATGCACCCTACACTATGCCACCTAGGCCCCAGCAGACATATTCAGCCCCTAGGTCAGCACAGTCCCTAAAGGGCCAGAGACCACAGAGCATAGTGTTACTATGACGGCGGAGGATGCTAAGGCTACACCCGATGTAGTAACAGGTACATTATTGATATCATTATTGCCTGCACATGTGTTATTTGACTCAGGAGCCTCCCATTCGTTCGTCTCACCGACATTTGCAAAGAAGAAGAGAATCCAACCTAAGGGATTGACTCAATGTTTGGATGTGAGCACCCCTACAGGAAGTGTGGTGGGTTTGAACTATGTTTATGAGACTTGTCCAGTGACCATAGGTGACCATGAGTTGAATGCTCACTTGATTGAGTTGAATATGAACGACTTCGATGTGATTTTAGGAATGGACTGGTTGTCTGTATGGAAAGCCAGTGTGCTATGTGCAGAGAAGGCTATCATTTTTAGACTTTGTGATGATGATGAGTTTGTGTTCCAAGAGGATAAGCCCAAGAAACCCAAGAAAGCTATCATATCCGCACTCCAGATGAAGAAGCTACTGGATAAGGGATGTCAAGGCTACTTAGCATCTATCATGGATACTGAGATAGAGATTAGGCCATTGACCGAGCTAGATGTGGTGAGGGAATTTCCCGATGACTTGAAAGGTTTGTCCCTAGATTGAGAGACAGAGTTTGCTATAAACGTACTCCCAGGATTGGCACTAGTGTCAAAGGCCCCTTACAGCATGGCCCCCACAGAGTTGAAGGAATTGCAGGTGCAACTTCAAGACCTTCTGAAGAAGGGATTTATTAGACCTAGTGTGTCTCCATGGGGAGCGCCAGTATTGTTTGTCAAGAAGAAAGACGGAAGTATGAGATTGTGCATTGATTACCAGGAGCTTAATAAGCTAACCATCAAGAACCGGTATCCTTTGCCAAGGATAGATGGTTTATTTGATCAGTTGTAAGGTGCCAAGGTGTTCTCCAAGATCAACCTTAGATCAAGATACCAGCAGCTCAGGATCAAGGATAGTGATGTCAGTAAGATAGCCTTCAAATCAAGGTATGGACATTACGAGTTCTTGGTAATGTCATTTGGGTTGACCAATGCATCAGACGGATTTATGGATTTGATGAATCAGGTATTCTAGGATGTCTTGGATAAGTTTGTCATAGTATTCATTGATAACATTTTAGTCTACTCCAAGAGTGCAGAGGAACATACTATTCACCTGAGGTTGGTATTGCAACGGCTGAGAGAGAAACAACTCTATGCTAAATTCAGAAAGTGCGAGTTTTGGTTGTCATAGGTGGCATTCCTAGGCCACATTGTTTCAGCCAAGGGTATAGAGGTTGACCTAGGTAAGGTGAAGGTAGTTTTGGAATGAGAGACTCTCAAGAGTGTAGCAAACATACGTAGTTTTCTGGGATTGGCTAGATACTATAGGAGGTTTATCGAGAACTTTTCTTGCATTGCTACTCCGATGACCCAACTCACGCGGAAAGGTATAAAATTTGAGTGGTCTGATGCTTGTGTAAAAAGCTTCAAGAAGCTAAGGCAAAAGTTGGTATCAGCTCCAGTTTTGACTATCCCAACCGGTACAGGTGGTATGGTTATTTATAGTGATGCCTCCAAGCTGGGATTGGGTTGTGTATTGATGCAGCATGGAAAGGTAATTGCTTATGCATCCTGTCAGTTGAAGGATTATGAGAAGAACTATCCCACCCATGATTTGGATTTGGCAGCCGTGATTTTTGCACTAAAAATCTGGAGACACTACTTGTATGGTGAGAAGAGTGAGATTTTCAGTGACCATAAGAGCCTCAAGTATTTCTTCAGTCAAAATGAGCTCAACATGAGACAGAGGCGTTGGTTGGAGCTGGTGAAGGATTATGATTGTACTATTCACTATCACCTAGGAAAGGCCAATGTGGTAGCTGATGCACTTAGTCGAAAATCCCAGTCACTGACTCTGGCATCCCTAACCACCAATGAGTATCTCCTAGAGGAGGCCAGGAAGCTACTTGGAGTTGATAGTTGAGGGTGTCACCTTGTCACTATCGGCATTGTTGTACAACCTAGTTTAGTGGATAGGATCGCTGCAGCTTAGGTTATTGATGCAGAGCTGCAGAAGCTGGTAGCAGAATGCCAGGAAGGAACCCAAAAGGACCCATATTTCTCAATGACTGAAAGCGGGATTCTCAAGTTCAAAGGGAGGTTGTGTGTGCCTAGTGATGGTGATTTGAGAGACACAGTTTTGAGAGAGGCATATAGCTCTACATACTCCATTCACCCCGGTAGCACTAAAATGTACAAGGGCCTCAAAGGCTCCTACTGGTGGAAAGGAATGAAGAATGATGTGGCCATGCATATGTCTAAATGCCTCACATGCCAGTAAGTCAAGGCTGAGAGACAGAGGCCCTATGGGTTATTACAGTCCCTACCTATCCCAGAGTGGAAATGGGAGAATATTATGATGGACTTTGTCACAGGCCTACCCCGTACATAGAAGGGTATGGATGCCATTTGGGTATTTATGGACCACTTGACTAAGGTATCTCACTTTATCCCAATCAAGATCACATTTTCTATGGACAAATTAGCCAAGTTGTATATTGATAACATCATCAGGTTGCATGGTGTACCAATTAGTATCATCTCTGATCGAGATCCCAGGTTCACTTCCAAGTTTTGGACATGTGTGCAAAAGACTATGGGCACATAGTTGGCTTTCATCACTGCCTTTCACCCTCAGACCGATGGTCAGTCGGAGAGGACTATTTAGACATTGGAGGACCTACTCCGAGCATGTGCCTTGGATATGAGTTATAGTTGGGATGAGCACATTTTCCTTATTGAGTTCTCTTACAACAACAGTAACCAGGCCAGCATAAGTATGTCCCTATTCGAGGCACAGTATGACAGGAAGTGCCGAACTCAACTCTATTGGGATGAGGTTGGTGAGTGGCATATTTTGGGTCCAGACTTGATACAGGCTACCAGTGAGAAGGTGAATGTGATCAAAGAAAGGATTAAGGTAGCTCAGTCCAGGCAGAGAAGCTATGCAGATGCTAGGAGGAAATGTCTGGAGTTTGGTGTTGGAGACAAGGTCTTCTTACGGATCTCCCCAATTAAAGGGGTGATGCGGTTCGGCAAGAAGTGAAAGCTTAGTCCAAGGTTTATGGGACTGTATGATGTACTGGAGAGGATTGGACTGGTAGCTTACCGGATAGCTTTGCCGCCAGAGTTCGAAGGTACACATGATGTCTTCCATGTATCTATGTTAAGGAAGTACATTTCTGACCCAGCTCTTATCTTGACTTATATACCCCGTGAGCTGGATGAGGACTTTACCTATGTGGAGTATCCAGAGAAGATTGTTGATTGGATGGACCATGTTCTTCGCAACCGCACCATTTCCTTTGTCAAAGTGAAATGGATGAACCACCCCAAACAGGAAGCATCCTATGAGCGAGAAGATGAAATGATGAAGGAATATCCTGGATTATTTGATATGCCAGGTATGTTCAATTTAAGGACGAAATTCTTGTAAGGTGGGGGGAATGTTACACCCATGCCCTAATCCAATCAAATTTAAACTATTGTGACAGGCCTCGGATCAAAGGTCAAAAGTACGATCGGGTTTTGGCTCACAGCTGTGCATTACCGAAGGGGTAAATATGACCCCACATGTTTGTGCATTTCATGCCTATCTAACTAGAGGAGATTCATACCTTTCGATCCCAGATGGTAACTGACCCAACTCCCCACACTTGATTTTCGCCACGCATCATAATTGTCAAAAATCCTTGGGTATGTCCAAGGGCAACCACCCGTGCCAGACCAACCACAGGATAGCAAGCTATCAAGACAGCAGGCGACATTGACCATTAGAAATAAGCAACTAGAAGCAGCCTGGGCATGAATCCGGTGCTTGTTTTCGGTGGGTCCATTGGCTACTGTCGAGGCTCTGATGCCTGTGGGTCCCGTCACTCACATCGTAAATGGTACAGGATGATCCCAAATCATCCTCCACACCCTCCTCTTGATGTGAACACCTTATAGACCTAAATGTGTGGGTCTCGTGCCCTGAAACTCATTTTACCCGATTGGTTCAAAAGAGGCCCAAACCAAACGGACCCTAAGGCCCAACTTAAGTTATAAGTTGGGAAACGAGGATTCATTTCCCCATTTCCATTGTGCCCAACGTAGGAGAGGAGAGAAAGAGGAGAGGAAGAAGAAGAAGAGGAAGAAGAAGGGAATTGAAGGCCTACCTTGGTGCCAGCTACCGCCTTGTTGCCAGAATCATCGTCAGAGCTAAGTACAACCTCCCATACCACTCTCTCTCTTCATTTCGACCTAGGCAAAGCTAGGTATGGGTAGAATCTTGATATACAAACTATGTCAAGGGTGTGGGTTGGGTGTTTTACCCTCTCGGTGTTGTTGTCGAGCTCAAACCAAGCCCGGTGAGCTCCAACATGTAATGCCAAAAGACCAACTAGGGTTTCGATCATTCGATCAATGTATCTCCCAAACGGCTCGGTGGAAATGGGATTTTCTTGGCTTAGAATGATGCTAGAAACATCCCCTATAAACTCCATGGAACAAATCCCGACAATTGGGCCCGAGCTGGATAGCCCCAATTCGAGTTGGACCTTCATGTGTTCATCGAAAATATGGCATAGGAAGCACTGTAACTGTTTTTGATGGAAAAATAAGCCTAATTTGCTCTCTATCACTTTCACCAGAAACAAAACTGATATTTTTGGTGGAAATTCCTTGTTTCCGGTGACAACACTGTCACCTAGTGATAGTGTTTGTGCATTTTGGGGGTGGCTTGTGTGGGTCCCTCCCGATGTTTTTGACCCGTACTGATGTACGATTCCCTTTATGTCTAGGAGAGTGACACACACTTGCCCTTAAGCTAGAATTGAATTAATCGATCGGTGGCCGTACTTGAACCCAAACACAACTGATCGTTAAATAGGTGAGGGATGGACTTTGTTTATTTTTGAATAGTTTATTTTTATTAAACTGCTCACATGCTTAGAATTACATGTTTAATTGAATGGTCATTTTAGAATCATGATATGAATTGTATGGAAATGTATGGTGGGATCCAGTGTGGCTGAGGTGGTACTGATGCCGTGATCGTCGTATGTATGTTGCATTCATGTATTGATTATGTGCATTAGAGTTAGTTGTAGTCGTGGCTTACACTTTGTGGCCAAGGTGTCACTGGTATCGTGTACCCCGGGACTGCATTTGAAAATGGATACACTTCGTGGCCGAGGTCTTACTGGTGTTTTGTAGTCCATACTCAACTGCTATTGTATGCTAGATTAGGTAAATGGTCTCGGGTTTCACTTTGTGGCCGAGGTCTCTTCGGTATCGTGTAATCTATATTAATTGTATCATTTTGAAGGCATGTAGTATATATATGGTTAGGTATCACTCCCCATGCTACGCACCCTTGCCAATAGGGGTTGAGGTGTTGGATAACCCATTGTGGTATGTTTGATGAGACTTTTTGAAGTACCACTCCCGTGGTATGATGTGATTGTTGCCGGAGGAGAGAACCTATTCGACGTGGCCGATGTGTTATCGGTGCCGTGTATCAGGGGTTTGTTGGGTGACCCATGGATGCATACTGGGACTGGCAGGCTTTTAATCACGTCTAGGGTTTGTATCGTTGCGTAGTCGATGTCATTTTCGAGACAAGGGATACAACCTAATGCACCATAGTAGCATTTACTAGACTTAGTTTGTACTATTAGGTGGATAATAAATAAATGAACTACATCCCGAGCATCATGGACTATGTATTTAATTTTCTCAATCATACATCATAAATTACTACTGCTATTGACTTGCTTGGATGTGCTTGACCCCACCCCTCATTGAGCGAGTTGGAAAGCACACCCCACGTATACACCCCTTTTTAGATGAGGATGTAGGTATCGTGGTGCCGATGGCGGGTGATCCAGTATCTTTTGGGTCAGAGTACGGTGTGAGCGACTGGTGGATGCTAGAAGCAGAGGAGAACGACTAGGACTATGCTTACGGCCACTGTGCTTACGTCGCACTGTGAGATTGTTTATCATGTTTTGATATTTATGGATATAACTATGGATTGTATATATTCTTGAGGTTATAAGTATATGTCATGGATAAATGTAACAGAATAACCTAGTTATTTCTATTATATTACCATTAGATGTTTCCCCATTTTACTTATAATTCTGCTATTATACTCTGATTCTACTACTTATGTTGGTTTGTGTTGTGAGATTATGAAAATGTTCAGGTACTGCTATCAGAGATCCTGGTAGGTTTGTAAGACAGGTACGTGTCTTACTCACATCGCCGGTATTCCTAATGGTAATTGGGTCTATTGTAAGGTGGGGTGAGACAATGATGAGTCTTATGAAACAAGAACATTTTATAAGATTTTATTTGTGAATGTGGCAGAGGAAACATCAAATCCATTTAGATTAACGCATTTGGCCAGTAAATATTTTCGACACATCAGTTTATGTGTTAGATGGCAAAAAAAAAAAAAAAAAATCAATGCTTTCCCAAAAAAAAAACAATTCGTGTTTAATACTTGTTTAATTTTAATGGGATCATAAATGAGACAAAGTAAGAGGTAGCAAAAAAATCTAACAGACTGAGTCAAATTGTCTCTAATGAAAATCATATGCTTACTTACAATATATATATATATATATATGTAGATACCAGATGAGGCATCATCATGTGATCCACTCGAGTTCGGTCATTAGACCAACATTTTCGACCCATCGGTTCATGTGTACAAGTGGTAAATAAAGAAAGAAAAAAAGACATCAGTTATTGAATATTACAATGACTTTTGAAAACGAATACAGATTGATAGGGGATATGATGAAATCAAGTTTTGAATATAATAATATTCATTGAACAAGGTGACCATATAGAAACATTGTCACTAGTGTTGATGAGATTTATATCTCAAAGTTTGTCTATAGAGTATAGACAGCACGAGAGTTGTCTGAGAGCACTGAAAGATATAAATTTACGATGACACATGCATCAACAACATTCATGTCTTCACTGTCTTCTAGTCTTCGAACCAAACACCTCCAAAAAAAAGTAAAGAACTCATATTGCCATCTCTAGCCATTTTGGCAATGCCAAAAAACTGCCATCCCAAGTCTGCTAGGGAATACAATATACAGAATGAGAAACAAGAATCCAAGGAACATTTCAGCCAAATGTGTCATAAGAAAGTAAATTTTGGTTAGCGCACTAACTGCTACATTTTACAGCAATATAACAATAAACATTCATGCCTCTCTTACAAAAACGAAATTGTACGTAGCCATTGAAATGTAAGGACATCTGCCACAAAGATTAATCATCAGTGAATGTTGTGTTCATTGAAATCCCTTCAAAAGACCTTTCACATTTCAATTATTTTATAGCTTTTTCCCACCTATAATGAGTCTTGCAATAGTAAAAATAATATGAGGTTCTGTTATTTCCGAAACATGCCAAGACTTGCTGCCCTTGGCTGCTGCCCATAGCCGTAGCCCATGGGCAGCAACTCATGGCTACAGCACATGGTGGCACTAGCCATGCACCAAGCCAGCCTACACCCCGGTGGCCATAGTCCCATGCCCCAGTGCACCCTTGCCTGTGACCCCACGCACCCCTGCCTGTGCCCCCCCACCCTGGCCGAGCCCCCGCTCACCCTGGCCCGTGCCCCTGCACATCCTGGACTGTGCATCACTACTGCATGCCCCGCGCACCATTGCTGCACACCATGCACATGCACAGGTTAGACCATGGCATGCAAGCCAATCTATGCCCACATGTACCATGCTACCGGCCCAACCTGTGCCCACTTGTGCCATGCTGCCCACCCATTTTTGGCCCACCTATACCACACTGCCCGCACCCCCTCTATGCCCAATTTGTGCCCACCTATGTTCCCAGCTCACACCCACATACCACAACCTGCATGCCATGCGTCGCATACCCATGACATTGCCCACATTGCTTGCCTTCCTATACTAACTATGCCCCGTGCACTTCGACCCAGTCTTGCATGTCGCCATCAATGGTGGGGATTGATATTCCCCTGACCCGATGGGTGAAGAAATTCCCTCTCCACCCACTTAAGCCCAAAAAGCCCCTTTTTTGCTACTGGATTCAGTTACAGCTTTCCAGATTCTCAAAGAATAGGAACTTCAACTAGGATCTCACAAGGTAGAAGAAAAAATATAAAATTTTTCTGAGACAGAGCTAAAGAAGTATAGGAAAGATCCATCAAGAAATATAGAGCAAGTATTAGATGAAGTTGAATTATCTTAGTGGCTATCAAAACCGTAAATTTAGATCAATCTGCAAAGCCCTACAACAGAGATAGATAAACCACAAGATGAAAGAATGTACCCTCTTAAGTTTATGATAATTTTTGTAGAAAGTGAATGGATTGCAAAAGATAAAAATCAACTCGAATACCTTGAAATTTTTATTGAATGGTTCCCAGAATTTGTCCCATTTTGGTTGAGACTCGAGAGATGGTTCAAGCTGACACAAACATGCAAGTAGTTTGTTGACTTTGCTATTTGGGATAAGGTCTCTATATCAATGACTTTAGCTACGAACTATCAATCAAACACTAGGAACAGAAGATACAAGAATCAATGAATTTAACTAGGAAAGAACTACATTGATATGGAGAACCTATACACCCTCTCATTAGATGCTTAAATAGAAAGTGAAAAAATAAGGGGCAAATCGAGTTTAATTCTTTAAGATCAAAGCAACACTCAATTGAGTGTTGCTTTGATCACACCCCCATTTCAGTAGACCCAACTAACCATTAGGAATATCGACGGTGAGAGTAAGACATGTACCTGTCTTACAAACCTAGCAGGATCTCTGATAGTAGTACCTTAACATTTTCACAATCTCACATCACAAATCAACACAAGCAGCGGAATCAGAGTGTAGTATCGGAATCATAAATAGAATGAGGAAACGTCTAATGATAATATAATAGCAGCCAAGTTATTCTGTTACATTCATCCATGATATATAATATAATTTAAAAAAAATATACAATCCACAGTTATACTCAAAAGTATCAAAGTATGATGTAGAATCTCACGATGTGGCATAAGATCAGTGGTCACAAGCATAGTCCTGATCGTGATCTCCTGCTTCTGGTATCCACTAGTCACTCACACCATACCCTGACCCAAAAGATGCTGGGTCACCCACCATTGGCACCACAATACCTGCATCATCGTCTAAAAAGGGGTGTATGCATGGGGTGAGCTTTCCAACTCACTCAGTGAGGTGTGGGGTCAAGCACATCCATGCAAGACAATAGCTGTAATAATTAATGATGCCTGATTGTAAAAATTGAACACATAGTCCATGATGCCTGTGATGTAGTTCATTTATTTATATCCACCTAACAATACAATCTAAGTCTAGTAAATGCTACTATGACACATTAGGTTGTATCCTTTGTCTCGGAATTGCCATCGATTACTCAAGTATACAAACCCTAGTTGTGAATAGAAGCCTGTCGATCCCCGTATACATCCATGGGTTATCCAACAAACCCTTGATAACCCCCTCCTAGAAGTTACAACACTGGTACATCATCGGCCACACCGGACAGGTTCCCACCTTAGGCAACAATCACATCGTACTGCGGGTGTGGCATTCCAGAAATGCACATCGAACATACCACAATGGGTTATCCAACACTTTAACCCCTATTGGCAAGGGTTCGTAGCATAGGGAATCATACCAAACCACATAAAAGCTACATGACTTCATAATGATACATTTAGTATGGATTACACGCTACCGGCGAGACCTCTGCCACAAAGTATAATCCATCTCCAAATACAGTCTCGGGTACACGATACCAATGAGACCTTAGCTACAAAGTGTAACCCGAGACCATTTTCCTAATCTAGCATGCATATAACAGTTTAGTATAGACTACGTAACACCGGTACCAATCATCGGCCACGAAGAGTATCCATTTCCAAATGCAGTCCCGGGGTACACGATACTAGTGAGTCCTTGGCCTCAAAACTCATGACTACAACTAACTTTAATGCACATAATCAATGCATGAATGCAACATACATATGAAAATCATGGCACCGGTACCACCTCAGCCATACCGGATTCCGTCTCACACACACAACCAAACACATAGCAATCACGGTACCAGTATCACCTCGGCCACACTGGATCCCATCATACATCTCCATACTATTTATATCTTAATCGTAAAATGACAAATGTAACATATCAGCATCGTATTTGAGAAATTATAATTAAACATGTAATTCTAAGCATGTGAGCAGTTTAATAATGATAAACATTCTAAAAATAAACACAGTCCATCCCTCACCTGGTTTATGTTTGAGTGTGTTAGGGTTCAAGTACGGCCACCGCTCAATCAACTCAATTTCAACTTCGTGGTTCATGTGCATCACTGTCCTAGATACAAAGGGAACCGAATATCAATACATGTTGAGAACACTGGGAGGACCCACTTGGGTCACCCCCAAAAGATACAGTCAAAGTTTCCTAGTAATAATATTGTCATTGGAAACAACCACCAGAAACAGAGTCTTTTCCCATCAAAAATATCAGTCCTGTTTTCGGTGGTGGAGATAAAGAGCTCATAGACCTCTGAGGTTCACCTAAAATATGCCACCAGAAGCAGGTCTAGTGTTTCCAGTGGCTTGCTTTCGTTGGCAAAATAGAACTGCCATTGAATTGGAGCTTTTTGACTCGGGAACGATCGTCAGGATTTATTCTGTGGAGTTTATAGGGAATGGTCCTAGCATCATTCTAAACCAATAAAATCCATCTTTCACCGAGCCGTTTGGGAGATACGTCGTTCGAATAATCAAAATCCTAGTTGGTCATTTGGCAGTACCTGTTGCCAGAGCTCACCGGGCTTGGTTTGAGCTCAGAAATAGCACCGGGAGGGTAGAACATGCTTTCCCCAACCTCAAAATGGTATGTACACTAAGATTACATCCAAACCTAGCATAATATAGGTTAAAATGAAGAGAGAGAGTGGTATGGGAGATTGTACTTACCTTCGACAATGATTCCGACAACTAGGCGACAACCAGCACCAAGGTAAGCCTTCTTCCTTCTTCTTCCTTTCTCTCCTCTTTCTCTTCTCCCTTATGTTGGACACAAGAGAAATGAGGACCAAATCCCTCATTTCTTACTTAAGTGTTAATTTTGGACCTTAGGGTCTGTTTGGTTGGACCCAATTCAGATCGATCGGGTTATTTATGAATTTCAGAGCCCGAGAACCCAACCACTTAGGTTCAAAAGGTGCTCACGTCATGGGAAAAGTGTGAAGGATGATTTGGGATCATCCGAGACTATCTATGATTCGATCTCCGGTCTGAGATCTATCACAATAGTTCAAATTAGACCGAGTCAGGGCATGGGTGTAACATTCCCCCTACCTTACAAGAATTTCGTCCGTGAAATTTAACATATATAGAAAATCAAACAGTCCAGATATTGCTTCAAAATCTCATCTTCCTGCTCCCAAGATGCTTCTTGTTCAAGGTGGTTCATCCATTTCACCTTGACAAAGGAAATGGTGCAGTTGCAGAGAACATGCTCTTTTCGATCAACAATCTTCTCTGGATACTCTACATATGCAAAATCCTCATCCAACTTATGGGGTATGTAAGTTAAGATGTGAGTGGAGTCGGGAATGTACTTCCTCAACATAGAAATATGGAAGACATCATATGTACCCTCCAACTCTGGTGGTGAAGCTATCTAGTAAGCTACTAGTCTGATCCTCTCTAGTACATCATACGGTCCCATAAACCTTAGACTAAGCTTTCCCTTCTTGCCAAACTGCATCACCCCTTTAACTGGGGAGATCCATAAAAACATCTTGTCTCCAACACCGAACTCCAGATGTTTCCTTCTAACATATGTATAGCTCTTGTGCTTGGACTGAGCTATCTTGATCCTCTCTCTGATCACATTCACCTTCTCACTAGTAGCCTATATCAAGTCTGGACCCAAAATGTGCCGTTCACCAACCTCATCCCAACAGAGTGGAGTCTGGCACTTCCTGCCATACTGTGCCTCAAATGGAGACATTCTAATGACAGTTCAATAACTGTTGTTGTAGGAGAACTCAATAAGGAAAATGTGCTCATCCTGACTGTAATACATATCTAAGGCACATGCTTGAAGTAAGTCCTCCAATGTCTTGATAGTCCTTTCTGACTGACCATTAGTCTGAGGGTGAAAGGTTGTATTGAAATTCAGTTGTGTACCCATAGCCTTCTATACACAAGTCTAGAACTTAGAAGTGAACATGGGATCTCGATCGGAGATAATGCTAACTGGTACACCATGTAGCCTGATGTTGTCAACATACAACTTGGCCTACTTATCCATATAAAATTTGACCTTGATTGGGATAAAGTGAGCTGCCTTGGTCAAACGGTCCACGACTACCCAAATGGTGTCTATGCCCTTCTGAGTGCGGGGTAGGCCTGTGATAAAGTCCCTAGTGATATTCTTCTATTTCCACTCTAGAATAGGGAGGCACTGTAATAAACCATGGGGCCTTTGTCTTTCGGCCTTGACTTGTTGGCATGTGAGGCATGTAGACACATGCGTGGCCACATCATTCTTAAATCCTTTCCACCAGTAGGAGCCTTTGAGATCCTTATACATTTTAGTACTGCTGGGGCGAATGGAGTATGGACAGCTGTATGCCTCTCTCAAAACTGTGTCTCTCAAATCACCATCACTGGTCACACACAACCTCCCTTTGAACTTGAGAATCCTGCTTTCAATTACAGAGAAATCTGGGTCCTTTGGGGTTCCTTCCTGACACTCTTTTATCAGCTTCTGCAACTCTACATCAGTAACCTGAGCTGCAGTGATCCTATCCACCAAACTAGATTGTACAAATAATGCCGATAGTGATAAGGTGACACCTTCTACTAATAGCTCCAAGTCTAGTTTCTTGGCCTCCTCCTCTATGAGATGCTCATTAGTGGTCAGTGATGCAAGAGTTAGTGACTGAATTTTTTGACTAAGTGCATCAGTTACCACATTGGCCTTTCCTGGTGGGTGATAGTGAATAGTACAATCATAATCCTTCATCAGCTCTAACCAACTGCCTCTGTCTCATTTTTGGGTGAAGAAGAACTTAAGGCTCTTATGGTCACTGAAGATCTCACTCTTCTCACCATACAAGTAGTGTCTCCAGATTTTCAGTGCAAAAATCAAAATTACCAACTCCAAATCATGGGTGGGGTAGTTCTTCTCATAATCTTTCAACTAACGGGATGTATAAGCAATGACTTTCCCATGCTGCATCAATACACAACCCAATCCCAGCTTGGAGGCATCACTATACACGACCATACCACCTATACTGATCGGAATAGTCAAAATTGGAGCTGATACCAACCTTTGCCTTAGCTCCTTAAAGTTCTTTTTTACAAGCATCCAACCACTCAAATTTCACACCCTTTCGTGTGAGTAGGGTCATCGGGGTAGCAATATAGGAGAAGTTCTAAATAAACCTCCTGTAGTATCTGGCCAATCTTAGAAAACTACGTATGTCTGCTACACTCATAGGAGTCTCCCATTCTAGAACTGCCTTCAGCTTGCCTGTGTCAATCTCTATACCATTGTCTGAAACAATGTGGCCTAGGAATGCCACCTGTGATAACCAAAACTCGCACTTACTGAATTTGGCATAGAGTTATTTCTCTCTCAGGCGTTGCAATACTAACCTCAGGGGACATGTTCCTCTGCACTCTTGGAGTAGACCAAAATGTCATCAATCAACACAATCACAAACTTATCTAAGACATCCTGGAATACTCTGTTCATTAAATCCATAAATGCATCTGGTGCATTGGTCAGCCCAAATGACATCACCAAGAACTCATAATGTCCATACCTTGATCTGAAGGCTGTCTTACTGACATCACTATCCTTGATCCTGACCTGGTGCTAGCCGAATCCAAGGTCGATCTTGGAGAATACCATGGCACCCTACAACTGATCAAATAGATCATCTATCCTTAGCAAAGGATACCGATTCTTGACAATTAGCTTATTAAGCTCCTGGTAATCAATACACAACCTCATAGTCCCATCTTTCTTCTTGAACAACAATATCGGTGTTCCCCATAGAGACACACTAGTTCTAATGAATACCTTCTTCAGAAGGTCCTGAAATTGCACCTGTAATTCCTTCAACTCTATTAGGGCCATGCGGTAAGGGGATTTTCACACTGGTATCGAGCCAAGGAGTAGGTCTATAGCAAACTCTCTCTCTGTTCGGGGGGCAAATCTGTCAAGTCATCCAGGAATACATCGGGATATTCCCTCACTACATCAAGCTTGATCAATGTCCTAATCTCTATCTCAGTATCCATCACAGATGCTAAGTAGCCTTGACATCCCTTATCCATTAATGTCTTCATTTGGAGCATGGATATGATAATCTTCTTGGGTTTCTTGGGCTTATCCCCTTGGAATACAAACTCATCATCATCACAAGGTCTGAAAATGATAGTCTTCTCTGCACATAGCACATAGCACACTGGCTCTGTATGCTGACAACCAGTCCGTTCCTAAAGTCATATTGAAGTCGATCATATCTAACTGAATCAATTGAGCATTCAACTCATGTTCACCTATGGTCACTGAACAAGGCTCATACACATAGTTTAGACCTACTACACTTCCTGTAGGGGTGCTCATAGCGAAACATTGAGTTAGTCCCTTGGGTGGAATTCTCATCTTCTTCACAAATGCTAGTGACACAAACGAATGCGAGGCTCCTGAGTCAAATAACACATGTGCAGGAAATAATGATATCAATAATGTATCTGTCACTACACTGGGTGTAGCCTCGGCATCCTCTGTGGCCATAGCAAACACTCTGCCCTGTGGTCTCTGGCCCTATGGGGGTTGTACTGGTCTAAGGGCTGCATATGTCTGCAGGGACCTCGATCGCATAGCGTATGGTGCATCACCTGGCCTCCGATGGGGGCATGTCCTCGCCATATGGCCTGGTTGATCACAATGAAAGCACCTCAGGCTTGATCCTGTAGATTGAGATACAACACTAGATCGAGAGGACTGGGTAGTCTGACTAGCTTCAAGCTTCCTGAATTGCACTGAAGTTGGGTAGATATAAGGCACTCAGAAAGGCTTGCTACCTCCCCTGGAATCAGTAAATCCCATAGGCCTCTTTCCCATTCTTTACTGGGTTGTGAAATTATCTTTATGCTAGTCTTCAACAGACTTGGCCAATTGGACCACCTCGAAATAAGTCTGCAGTTTCAACCCAACAATGGTTGACCCAATACCTAGCCTCAACCCTTTCTCAAACTTCTTTTCTTTGGCTCTATCACCTCTAAGATGCTCAGGAGCAAAATGGAATAAAAACATTGCTGATACTCGAGCACAGACCAGGAACCTTGAACCAATTGAGAGAACTCACTCTATCTCGAAAGCTTTCTAGAAAGTAGTTCTCAAAGAAGGCCCCTTTGAAGTTTGCCCAAGTAGGGTTTGGGTTTAGCCCTTAGAATAGGCTCGATGGCACTCCACCAATCAATGCTTCGTTTTGCAACTGATAGTCAGTACATAAAATTTTCTGTTCATCAGTGCAGCCCATTAGTCTAAAAACTTCTCCATTCCACCAATCCATCTTGATGGATATAATGGGTCTTGGCCCACCTTTGAGAAGCATGGGGCCTAACCTATTGAAACTTCTCCATCATTTTCGTCAAGTCTATCCAGCCTTCTACATGGGCCTGGGCTTGATCCGGCATCGGATCTTGCACCTACCCATGCACTTGTGCGCCACCTGATGTTTGAAGGGTATCCGATCCAACAGTTATTAGAGTGGGTATCTGCGGAGTAGGTGGTGCAGGCTATGTATTACGGGCTACCATTACCGCTTAGATCCTATCATTGATCCTAGCCATAAATTGATTTTGCCTTTTCTCAACTCCCTGCATCATATTATCTATGATGGATGCCACATCATGGGCTGTAAGCATCAGCTACGGGGTCTACCCCAATTTTGTGTAGGGGAAGCAGGAGGTGACAGGCGTGATTGGGATCAGGATCGAGTGTTTCGGTGCCACATGACTCTTGTGGAGGAACCGATTAGTGCACATGCCTATACAAGGTTGCATGTAATTGGAACACATGTATACATAGTGGGTCCCACACGTATACGATAGGCAAAAATTAGGGTTAGGGCATGCATAAGTGGCATCCACACATATTAGGATTTGATCATGTACGTATCCCAAAGGCGCGTTAAAGTAACAAATAAAAAAAAACTAGATTTGAAAAATAAAATAATTTATTTTCCAATTTAGTCCACCGAAAATAGGGGGACTTTTCTTTGGAAATATGGTTTAATCCACCAAAAATATCAGTGTTATTTCCGCTGGACCAAACAGAGAGTAAATTGGGACTTTTTATTTCACTGGAAATAGGCACCGGAAGCAAGTCCAGTGTTTCCGATGGGTTGTTTCCGGTGGTTCCAAAACGACTAAAAATAGACTATGGTTTGGGTTTCCCTATTCTAACTTCTGAAAAAGGTGTGAAAACAACCAAGGAGGATTTTTCAACCGATTCCTCACCTTTCTCTTACTATTTTGTGATCGCTCGATGCCATATTCGCACCAAAGGTATGTTTCTTCTCTCTGTAACCTATTTTTGTAATTTTCTTCTCTGTGAACTTTATATTCATCCATTGAACTAGGTTTTTCATTCTTAATCCTTAGGAATCATATTGCAATGATCTCTAGGAACCGTGTACGTACCTGACGTGCTGTTGAACAAGAGGAGCAAGATGCCGCTGCTCAGTGCAACCCAATCCTGTTCCACTCTGTGGCTGAGCGAGAACGTTGGGAACTCTTTGAGTGCCACAACGTGGACTCGGGAGTTTATGTGAGGACTAAAGACTTTCGTGCATTCTATCTCCATCAACAATTTGATGATGTTGGGTGGTACCACATCTAGAAGCCCAACAAGTACTACTACCCTACACTAGTCAGGTTGTTCTACTCCAACTTGAATTGTTTGAATCGTGGTACTGAAGAGATGCGAATCACCTCCTATGTGAAGGGGGTGGAGATCTCCTTTGACATGAGGTAGTTGGCCAATATTCTGATGGTCAGCAATGCCGGTGACCTAGTGTACTGCCCGCCTTAGACTCCAGCATATGAATTCTAGAGTCCCGATACTTTTCAGAAGATAAACTACATGCTAACTAAGGAGGCTAAGGGATGGAATCGCTAAGTCAACTACTTTTCTACTCCAAAAGGTCGTCTGTCGTGCGGTTCAGTTGAATGTCCTTCCCACTTGTGGACATTATGATGGGGATCTGCACTGCAAGCCTATGTGACCTACTGTGTGTACATAGGGGCGCAGATACATCTTCCTTACCTCCTGATGTGGACCATAGTAATTCGGTCCGAGGGAGTGGATGGCCGAGTGGGGAACCTGTGCTATGGGAGGATGCTGACTGACATCTTTTGCCGCTTTGCGGTGGACTTGGAGCTAGAGGCACGCTTGGGTGAAGAGATCACAGACTTTAACCAAGATTCTCTAAGGAAAATGATCATAGATGAGATGACACCTGATCCAGAGGCAGGTGTGCAGCCTATGGAGGCAGAGTGTGGCAGTGTCGATGATGTTGGCGATGATGCCTGTGATGTTGGTGGAGGTGTTGGTGGTGTAGGAGGAGAAGCTACTGGGGTTGGTGGGGTCCCACCACCTGATCCCCAGGCTATGGGTTCCAGGGTTGCCTCCTCTTCTCGGGGCTCTAGGGGTATGAGGCCTTACTATCTCAATGATGTTATGGCCCACCTAGACACCACCACCTCATTGATGAGGAGTATAGACAGGACCTATTGTCTTATGGACAATAGAGTGGCCTCCCTAGAGGCACAGATGCAGGCGATGGTTTTCCATCTTGGTATTCTGGTGTCTCCTCCAGGAACGCATGGTCTGAGCCAGGCTCAGGGCCAAGGACAAAACCAGCCACAGCAGTAGCAAGAGCAACAGGAGTAGTGGCATATTTGCCACTGTAGTTTTTTAGGATTTCCCTTTCCATGTTTTATTTGAGTTTTATGTTTTAGTTTTAGTTGAACTTTCATTTTATGTCATTTGCTTCTGTCATTTACATTCCTAGTCTTTAATCCAATTAGGCATTCTTGCTTTCTATATTTTAAATTTTATAAAAGTATAAGTTGTGTAATCAAGTTCTCTATTATAATGAAATGGCTATAACACCTATACTTGTCTCCTAATTGTGTAATTTCTATTATTGTTGTTATTTAATCCTAATTTCCCTAAGTCATGGTTCATTCGAGATTATGAGTTAAGGCAAAGCTTCATGCTCTTATACCAAGTCGTCACACCCTAATTTCAGTAGATCGAACTTACCATTAGGAATATTGGCAGTGTGAGTAAGACACGTACCTATCTTACAAACCTACCAGGGTTTTGATAGCAGTACCTTAATATTTTCACAATCTCACATCACAAACCAACATAAGCAGCAGAAATAGAGTATAGTAGGGGAATGATAAATAGAATGGGAAAATGTCTAATGATAATATAATAACAATAATCGAGTTATTTTGTTACATTCATCTATGAAATATAATATAATCTCAAAAAAATAAACAATCCACAGTTATACCCAAAAGTATCAAAGTATGATTTACAATCTCACGGTGCGGCGTAAGCACAGCGGTCGTAAGTACAGTCCTAATCCTGCTCTCCCACTTCTAGCATCCACCAGTCGCTCACACTATACCATGACCCAAAAGATACTGGGTCACCCGCCATTGGCACCACAGTACTTGCATCATCATCTAAAAAGGTGTGTATGGGTGGGGTGAGCTTTCCAACTCACTCAGTGAGGGGTGGGGTCAAACACATCCAAGCAAGACAATAGTAGTAATAATTTATGCTGCATGATTGTGAAAATTAAACACATAGTTCATGATGCTCGTGATGTAATTCATTTATTTATTATCCACCTAACAATACAAAGTAAGTCTGGTAAATGCTACTATGGCACATTAGGCTATATCCTTAATCTCATAACCGCCATCAACTATGCAAGGATACAAACCCTAGCCATGAATAGAAGCCTACCGGTCCCCGTATGCATCCATGGGTCACCCAAAAAACCCCTGATAACCCCCTCCTGGCAGTCACAACACTAGTACATCATCAACCATGCCAGATAGGTTCCCTCCTCCAACAATAATCACATCGTACCGTGGGTGTGGCATTCCAGAAAGGCACATCAAACATACCACAATGGGTTATCCAACACCTCAACCCCTGTTGGCAAAGGTTTGTAGCATAGGGAGTGATACCTAACCACATATACACTACATGCCTTCATAATGATATAGTTAGTATGGATTACACGATACCGGCGTGGAATCTACACAGACCTTTAGTAGGAGATATTTTGAGGAACACCTTCTCTCCCTCTTGGAATTCTATTTTCTTCCTATGGCTATCTGCATAGCTCTTTTGGCATGACTGAGATGCTTTAATTGTTTCTCTAATGACATCGACTTTATCGCATATCATCTGAATCATATCTGGTCCAAGCATTCGACGTTCACCTACTTCATCCCACTATAGAGGAGTTCTGCACTTTCTACTATATAATGCTTCATATGGAGCCATCCTATTTCTAGATTGGTAGCTGTTGTTGTAAGAAAACTCCATAAGAGATATATACTCCTCCCAACTACCACTCATTTCCATGGCACAGACTCGAGCATGTCTTCTAATATCTGTATTGTCCGCTAGGACTGTCCTTCTGTCTGTGGATGGAAGGCCATACCCAAGTTCAATTGTGATCCCAAGGCTTACCGAAAGCTCTTCCAAAATCTAAAGGTAAACCTCAGGTCTCTGTCTGATACAATGCTCACTGGTACACCATGTAAGCGTACAACATTATCAATGTAAATCTATGCCAGCTTATCCATGGTGTAATTGGTCCTAACCAAAATGAAGTGAGTTGTCTTAGTAAGCTTGTCAACTACCACCCAAGTTGCATCCATTCCTTTAGGTGTACATGGTAGTCCGGTGACGAAGTCTATTGTGATGTTAACCCACTTCCACTCAGGTACTGGGACTGGTTGAAGAGTGCCAAAAGGTCGATGCCATTCAACTTTGATTTTTTGACATGCAAGGCAAGTTGACACACACAGAGCTACTGTGGACTTCATTGCTTGCCACCAGTGGTGTTGCTTTAAGTCTTCTTACATTTTGGTACTCCCAGGATGACGAGAGTACTCAGAACTGTGTGTTTCTTTTACTATTTTTTCTTGTATCACCTTATCACTTGGTACACACAATCTGCCCCGAAACAATAGTGCACCATCATTGGCTAATGTAAAGCTAGGGTCATTCATTGTTTTCTTTTGAATCTTCTCTTTGATCTACTACAACTTAGGATCCAAAGGATATTTTATTATGATTTCTTCCCTGATGGAAGAGTGTACCTGTAGAGCTGCCAAAGACATGGTCAACTGTTGAACATCATCTGACTGGTGCTCTAGTTCCAAGGTCGCTCCCTTATAGAAGAGGATTTCATCCATTAACATCACCTTTTGTGTGAGCTCTGGACTGACAGCTAGATAGGCAAGTGATATAGTTTGAGCTTTCCGGCTTAATGCATCTGTCACTACATTAACCTTCCCTGGGTGATACTGAATATCATAATCATAGTCTTTTATAAGCTCAAGCCATCTCCTTTGTCTTATATTCAAGTCTTTTTGGGTGAAAAAGTACTTTATACTTTTGTGATCACTGTATATCTCACACCTTTCCCCATACAAGTAGTGACACCAAATCTTTAAGGCAAAAATGACCGCTGCTAGCTCCAAGTCATGTGTGGGGTAGTTCTTTTCATAGTCCTTCAACTGTCTGGACGCATATGCTACTACCTTGCCATGTTGCATAAGTACACAGCCCAATCCAATTTTGGAAGCATCAGTATATACTGTCATCCCACATGTGCCTTCAGGAATAGTCAGTACTGGTGCTGACACTAGCCGCTTCTTTAGCTCTTGAAAACTATCTTCACACTCCTTTGACCAATCAAACTTTACACCCTTCCTCGTCAACTTGGTCATTGGTGCTGAAATCCGAGAAAAGTTCTAGATGAAGCATCTATAGTAACCTGCTAAACTCAAGAAACTTCTAATTTCTGTTACACTCTTGGATATCTCCCAGTCTACTACGGCTTTCACCTTATCCGGATCTACTTTGATTCCATTTTCAGACACCATGTGTCCTAGGAATCCAACCTGTTTGAGCCAAAATTCACACTTGCTGAATTTTGCATACAACTGTTGCTCTCTCAGTCTCTGTAGTACCATCCTCAAGTGTTTCGCGTGGTCTTCTTCTGACTTCGAGTAGATTAAGATATCATCAATGAAAACAATGGCCCACTTGTCGAGAACATCTTAAAACACTCAGTTCATCAAATCCATGAAAATTACTGGTGCATTGGTCAACCTGAAAGACAATACTAAGAACTCATAATGACCGTACCGAGTTTTAAAGGTTGTCTTTGGTATATCACTATTCTTTATCTTGAGTTGATAATACCTGGATCTGAAGTTAATCTTTGAAAATACCTTAGCACCCCTGTAGCTGATCGAACAGATCATCTATGCATGGTAATGGATACCGATTATCGATGGTTAACTTGTTCAATTCCTGGTAATCAATGCACATACAAAGGCTTCCATCTTTCTTCTTAACAAACAACACTGGAGCACCCCAAGGTGATACATTTGGGCGTATGAATCCCTTCTTCAACAGATCTTATAATTGTACTTGCAATTCCTTTAATTCCACTGGTGCCATTCTGTATAGAACCTTGGACATCGGGGCAGCTCTAGGAATCAAATCTATAGCAAATTCCAACTCCCTATCAAGTGGTAGCTGAGTTAGATCATCTGAAAAGACATCTGGAAACTCCTTAACTACCTCTACTTCCTCTAGAGGTGTGACCTTTGCATCAAAATCAATCAACGATGCTAGGTACCCCTGACACCCCCAACAACTTCACCGCTTGCAGAGCAAAGATGAGGACCTTTTTAGCCCACTTTATTATATCCGCTTAGTATTTCAGTTCCTTCCCTTCATCATCGATCACCTTGATCTGTTTCTCAGCACACGTCATGCTTGCTTGATGTGCTGATAACCAATCCATGCCTAGTATAACATTAAAGTTCTACATGTTGAATTTGATGAGTTGGGCATCTAACTGCCTTCCACTGATCTCAACGGTGCATGGCCCATATACCTCCTTCAATTGTGTAATTTTACTTATAGGTGTGCTAACTATCATCTTATACTCTAACATCTTGGGTGTCATGTCAAGTTTCTCAGCAAATCTCTTTGATGTAAAGGAATGTGAAGCCCCTGAATCAAACAAGACATATGCTAGTATACCTAATACAACAATGCACATAAGTATAGTATGTCATTAATATTTACCATAAGGAAATTCTTAAATTAAATCATACCTACCATCATCTCTATGCTAGCTTCATCTTCCTCATGCGACAAAGCATACATTCATCCTTGTGGTTGACTCCCTTGAGTCAAAGCAAGTCTATACCCAGAAGGCTGGTTGGTTGTAAGGCTGGTTGGGCTCTATAATCTTTGGCAAAATGCCCATATGAATGGTAATTAAAGCAATGGTTTTATAAAGCTTTAACCTGAGTGGGAGCTCTCTAACCCTGACCTATAGCAAGTGGAGGGCGAGGTGGCCTAGTAGCTATAGGCACCATACTAGTATTCGGTAAAAAAGATGTAGTACCTGGCCCACTAGCAGGTCGAGGAGGATAACCCGATGGCCTGTAGGGTTACCTGTATGAAGGACCAAATCTGTATGATCCACGAATATTCTTACTCGGGCCACCCAAATCCGCATACAAATTCGCTCTCTTCCATACTCTAGGTGTAAGGGATGATTCACTTTTCTGCTTTTCTTCAATGGCTTTGGCCTTTTGTACAATCAAGGCATAGTCGGTGAGATCTAATGCCTCCAGTATCGTGTCAATGGATACCTTCAATCCTTTCAGAAACTTCTTACCCTTTTCTTCAATTGATTTTATGTGAGGAGGTGCAAAGTAGAATAGGGCCTCAAACAGTTACTGATAATCAAGGACAAACTTGCTTCCTTGAGTCAAGGTCGAGAACTCCGCTTTCTTACAGTTTTTAAAACTCCGAGGGTAGTAATTTGCTAAGAACAACTCCTTGAATTACTCCCATGTGGGTTCCAAGTGTGTGGCAAATAATATGGCCTTTGAGGCTTGCCACCAAGAGTTAGCCTCATTCTTAAACTGTAACCCCGCATAAATAATCTTTTGAGCATCGGTGCACTCAATCACTTAAAATATCTTCTCAATCTCTTAGATTCATTAGTCCAGTTTCAAAGGGCCACTTCTCACCTTAGTGAATGTAAGTGGTAGGTTCCTTTTAAATGACTCCACCACTCTTGTGGTATAGCGCACCGGCTGAAAATATGGTGCATATGCCAGATGGTACGGGTAAGAGGTGGCATCATATATGGAGGTGTACCCTGAGGTAGTATGGGTGGTGTACCTCCAACTTGATTCTGAGGGGTGATTCCAGGTGGTGTACCTCCAACCTGGGCCTGAACACCAGGCCCTTCAATTGGACCTTGTGGAATATCTACCAGAGGAGGCTGATCCGGTAGTGCAGCATACCATTGTTGTTGCATAATAGTCATAAATTCCTATTGTTGCTAGAGAATCTACTGATAGAGAGTCTAATTCGATTGCTGAATCAAGTTATCAACATCACTAGAGGTAAGTACCGGTGGAAGACCAGGAAGTGTAGCCATGGGTGGATTTTTATAAGCCACATTATGATCAATTATCTTTTGAGGTTGTGGGTTATATGCTTGCCCCATAGGTTAAGGCCTCCTATTGATTGGTGGCCTACCGACAGGATAGGGACCTCAAGGTGCACCTCAAGCGACACTCTTAGATCTAGTGCGTACCATTGTTAAGTGTACCTAATTTGCATGAAAATTTCATATAGGTTAGTACTGCAATTCATTACACTATTGCTCGAATTCTTGTGTGCAACCCTATGCACTTACACCTTATAACAATCGAGGAAAAGTGCATATTAAATTCTCAAATTCCAAAGTTGTATTCAATTATATATGCCGGCAAAAAAAAAACCCTTATAACTTCATAAATCTTCAAAAATGACCTTTAAACCCACCAATATAGACCATGTAGGACCCATAGTGGCCATCAGGCACTCATTTCCAAAATCGACAAGTTAAAGATCGGTGGATATGGCTTGTTGAAACCTATAGGTTTTATACCCGCCAGAGTTATCCGTGTTACACCCGTGCCCTAATCTGGTATAAATTAAAACTATTGTGACAGGCCTCAGATCGGAGATCGAAAGTATGACCAAGTTTTGGCTCACATGTTTGTGTATTGCATGCCTGTCTAATTGGAGGGGGTTCATACCTTCCGATCCCAGATGGTAAGTGACCTGACTCCCCACACTTAATTTTTGACAGCATCATAATTACAGAAAATCCTTGGGCATGTCCAAGGGAAACCACCCATGAGAGACCAACCATAGGACAATAAGCTGTCAAGATAGCAGGCTATCTTGACCACTAGAAACAAGCCACCAGAAGTAACCTAGGCATGAATCTGGTGCCTATTTCGGATGGGTACACTAGATGCTGTCGAGGTTCCGATACACGTGGGTCCTGCCACTCGCATTATAAATGATTTCGGATGATCCCAAATCATCCTCCACAATTTCCTCTTGATGTGAACACCTTATGGACCTAAATGTGTGGGTCCTCGTATCCCGAAACTCATTTTAACCTAATTGGTTCAAAAGAGGCCTAAACCAAACAGACCCTAAGGCCCAACTTAAGTTATAAGCTGGGAAATGAGGATTCATTTCCTCATTGCCCTTGTGCCCAACATAGGAGAGGAGAGAAAGAAGAGAGAAAAGAAGAAGAAGAGGAAGGAGAAGAAGGTTGGAGGCTTACCTTGGTGCCGGATACCGCCTTGTTGCCAGAATCACTATCGGAGGTAAGTACAACCTCCCATACCAGTCTCTCTCTTCATTTTGACCTAGAAAAAGTAGGTATGGATGGAATCTTGGTGTACGCACCATGTTAGGATTGTATGATGGGTGTTTTATCCTCTCGGTGTTGTTACCGAGCTTGAACCAAGCCTGGTGAGCTCCGGTAACATGTAATGCCAAAAGACCAACTAGGGTTTCGATCGTTCGATCAACGTATCTCCCAAATAGCTCAGTGGAAATAGAATTTTCTTGGCTTGGAATGATGTAGGAAACATGCCCTATAAATTCCATGGAACAAATCCCGACGATCGAGCCCGAGTTGGAAAGCCCCAATTTGAGTTGAACCTTTCTATGTCCATCGAAAATATGGCACAGGAAGCACTGTAGCTGTTTTCGATGGACAAATGAGCCTAATGTGCTCTCTGTCACCTCCATTGGAAATAGGACTGATATTTCCGATGGAAATGCCCTATTTTCAGTGGGTGTTTCTGGTGACAGTACTGTCACCTAAGAACTGTGTCTGTACCCTTTAGGGGTGACCTGTGTGGGTCCCTCCCGATGTTTTCAACACGTACTGATGTACGATTTCCTTATGTCTAGGATAGTGATGTGCACGTGCCCTGAAGTCAGAATTAAATTGATCGATCGATCGATGGCCGTACTTGAACCCAAACACAACCGATTGTAAAATAGGTGAGGGATGGGCTGTGTTTATTTTTGAAATGTTTATTATTTATTAAATTGCTCACATGCTTAGAATTATATGTTTAATTGAAATTATCATTTTACGATCATGATATGAATTGTATGGAATGTATGACAGGACCTGGTGTGGCCGAGGTGGTACCAGTACTGTGATCGCCGTATGTATGTTGGATGTGTGTGTGTGTGAGACAGAATCCGACATGGTCGAGGTGGTACCGGTGCCATGATTACCGTATGTATATTGCATTCATGCATTGATTATGTGCATTAGAGTTAGTTGTAGTTGCAGTTTACACTTTGTGGCCAAGGTCTCGCTGGTATCATGTACCCTGGGACTACATTTGAAAATGGATACGCTTCGTGGCCGAGGTCTTGCTAGTGTTGCATAGTCCATACTCAATTGTTTTTTATATGCTAGATTAGTTAAACGGTCTTGGGTTTCATTGTGTGGCCAAGGTCTCTCTGGTATCGTTTACCCAGGACTGTATTTGGAGATGGATTACACTTTGTGGCTAAGGTCTCTTCGGTATCGTGTAATCCATACTATCTGTATCGTTATGAAAGCATGTAGTATATATGTGGTTAGGTACCACTCCCTATGCTATGCACCATTGCCAATAGGGGTTGAGATGTTGGATAACCCATTGTGGTATGTTTGATGAGTCTTTCTGAAGTGCCACTCCTGCAGTACGATGTGAATGTTGTTGGAGGTAGGAACCTATCCGCTGTGGCTGATGTGTTACCGGTGCCATGACTGCCAGGAGGGGCTTATCAGGAGTTTGCTGGGTGACCTATAGAAACATATGGGGATCGATAGGCTTCTAATCATGGCTAGGGTTTGTATCGCTGCGTAATCGATGTCGTTTTTGAGACGAAGGATACAGCCTAATGTGCCATAGTAGTATTTACCAAACTTAGTTTGTATTGTTAGGTGGATAATAAATAAATGAACTGCATCACGAGTATCATGGACTATGTGTTTAATTTCTACAATCATACATCATAAATTACTACTGCTATTGACTTGCTTGGATGTGCTTGACCCCACCCCTCACTGAGCAAGTTAGAAAGCTCACCCCACGTATACACCCCTTTTTAGATGATGATGTAGGTATCGTGGTGCTGATGGTGGGTGATCCAGTATCTTCTGGGTCAGAGTACGGTGTGAGCGACTGGTGGATGCCAAAAGTAGAGGAGCACGACCAAGACTTTGCTTGCGACCACTATGTTTACGCTGCACCGTGAGATTGTATATCATCTTTTGATACTTTTGGATATAGTTGTGAATTGTATACTTTTGAGATTATAGTATATGTCATGGATGAATATAACAGAATAACTCGGTTATTGCTATTATATTACCATTAGATGTTTTCCCTATTTTATTTATAAATTCCACTACTATACTCTGATTCTACTACTTATATTGGTTCATATTGTGAGATTGTGAATATGTTAAGGTACTACTATCAGAGATCCTAGTAGGTTGTAAGACCGGTACGTGTCTTACTCACACCTTTGATATTCCTAATGGTAAATTTGGTTTACCGGGAGTGGGGTGTGACAGCTATGGTATCAGAGCGTGAAGCTCTGCCTTAACTCACAATCTCTGCCAAACCATGATTTTGGGGAAACTAGGATTAAATAAAAATCTTAAGACTACAATAATAGAAATTGTACAATTAGGAGACAAGCTTAGGTGTTAAAGCCATTTCATTATAATAAAGAACTTGAATACACAGCTTACACTTTTTATAAAATTAAAGTACGAAAAGCAGGAAATCCTAACTAGCCTAAGACTAGGAAATTAAACAAACTAGAACAAATGACATAATATAAAAGTTCAACTAAACCTAAAAACATCAAAATTAAATAAAACATGACAATGGAAATCCTAAAAGCTATAGTGGCAGACATGCCACTACTCTTGCCGTTGCTGCTGCTGGTTCTATTCTTGGTCTTGAGCCTGATTCGGACCATGCGTTCCTGGAGGAGACACCAGGATACCAAGGTGGAAGACCATCGCCTACATCTGTGCCTCTAGGGAGGCCACTCTATTTTCTATAAGACAATAGGTCCTGTCCATGCTCTCGAGGCGACTATCCATATTCCTCATCAATGACATAGTGGTATCCAGATGGGCTATGACACCATTAAGATTGTAGGGCCTCGCACCCCTAGTACTCTGGGATGTAGAAGCATAGCCTAGGGATCAGGTGGTGGAGCCCCACCAACCCCAGCAGCTTCTCCTCCTGCCTCACCGGCATCACCACCCTCTACCTCCATGGGCTGCTGACCTTCTCCTAGGATAGGTGTCACCTTCCTCAGATTTATGGTCATCTTCCTCAGAGAGTCTTGGTTGAATTCTGTGACCTCTTCACCCAAGCGTGCCTCACCCTCTAAGTCCACCCCAAAGCAGTGGATGATGTCAGTTAGTATCCTTCTGTAGCATAGGTACCCTACTCGGCTATCCTACCCTTCAGACCGAGTTACCATGGTCAACATTAGGAGGTAAGGCTGGCATATATGTGCCCCTATGTACACATAGTATGTCACGTAGGCTTGCAGGGCAGACACCTTATTATAATGTCCACAGGTGGGGAGGACATTCAGCTAAATCGCATGGCAGACAACCTTGAGAGTGGAAAAGTAGTTGATTGAACAGTTTCATCCCTGCGCTTCCTTAGTCAGCATGTCATTAATCTCCTGGAAGGTATCGGGACTCTGTCCGAGGTGGGCAGTACACTAGATCACCTGCATTGTTGATCATCAAAATATTTTCCAGCTGCCCTATGTCAAAGGATATCTCCATCCCCTTCACATAGGAGGTGATCCACATCTCTTCGGTACCCTGGTTCACACATTCCATGTTGGAGTAGAATAGCCTGACTAGGGTTGGGTAGTACTATAGGTTGGGTTTCAGGATGCGGTACCCCCGATCTCCTTAAATCATTGATGAAGACAGAATGCATGGAAGTCATTGGTCCTCACATAGACTCCTGGGTCGACGATGTGGAGCTCAAAGAACTCCCAACGGTCTCACTCAAGCACAAAGCGGAACAGGATTGGGTTGAACTGCTCAGTGGCATCTTGCTCCTCTTGTATAAGAGCACGTCGGGTACATACACGGTGTCCAGACATTGTTGCAAGATGAATCCTAAGGATTTAGAATGGAAAACCTAGTTAAATGGCTGAATGTGAAACTCACAGAGAAGAAAATCATAAAAACTAGGTTATAGAGAGAGAGAGAACATACCTTGGATGCGAATGCGGCTCCAACCTATCGTAAAATAGCACAAGGAAGGTATGGAGTAGGTAGAAAAGGACTCCTTGGCTATTCCACACCTTTCTCACAAGAGCAAATAGAGTTTTGTGTGAATAACCCAAGGCCCGAGCCTATTTGTGGCCGAGTTAGTGCCACCGAAAACAACCCACCGGAAACACTCCGTATGCGTCCAGTGTCTATTTCTGGTGAAGCAAAAATTTGGTTTTTGGCCACTGTTTTGCCCATCGAAAATACCACTGATATTTTCAGTGGATTAAACTATATTTTTGGTGGTTTGACTCCCTGCTTTTGGTGGATTCATTTGAAAAATAATTCATGTTAAATTTTTTCAAACCTAAGTTTTATTTGGGTCCTTTTATGTGTGTCTTTGGAATATGTGAGTGATTGGATCCTAGTATGTGTGGACCCCACTTATACATGCCCTAATCCTAATTTTGAATGTCGTATACGTGTGGGACCGGCTGTGCATGCATGTGCTCCAATTACATGCAACCTTATTTATGTATGTGTACTAATTGGATTCCTCCACAGGAATCATGTCACGCCAGAACACCTGATCCCGATCCCAATCACGCTAGTCACCTCCCGCTTCCCTTACACAGAATTGGGGTAGAGCCCACAATACGCCACCGGCCTCGCCTGTGCTTACGGCCCAGGATGTGACATCCATCATGAATAACATGATGTGGGAAGTGGAACAAAGATAAAATCAATTTTTGGCCAAGATCGATAATAGAATCCAAACGGCAATGGAAGCCCGCAATGCACCGCACGCACCTCCTACTCCATCGGCACCCGTTCCAATACCCACTAGATCGGGTACCCTTCAAACATCTGGTGGAGCACAAGTGCATGGGCATGTGCAAGATCTGATGCCATAATAAGCTCAAGCCCATATGTAGAGGGCTGGACAAATTTGACAAAAATGATGGAGAAGTTTCAATGGCTTAGGCCCCAATGTTTCTCCAAGGTGGGGCAAGACCCATTGTATCCATCAAAATGGATTGGCGGGATGGAGAAGGTTTTTAGACTGATGGGCTGCACCGATGAGCAAAAAATTTTGTGTGTGGGCTATCAGTTATAGAATGAAGCAGATGATTGGTGGAGTGCCACTGAGCCTATTCTGAGGGCTAATAACCCAAATCCTACTTGGGCAGACTTCAAAGGGGCTTTCTTTGAGAACTATTTTTTAGAAAGCTTCCGGGATAGGAGAGAGAGTGAGTTCTCTCAATTGGTTCATGGTTCTCGGTCTGTGCTCAAATATCAGCAACGCTTCAAGGAGCTATTCCATTTTACTCCTGAGCATCTCAGAGGTGATAGAGATAAAGGAAAGAAGTTTGAGAAAGGGTTGAGGCCAGGTATTGGGTCAACCATTGTGGGGTTGAAACTGTAAACCTATGCTGAGGTGGTCTAAGTGGCCAAGTCTATTGAAGACCGACATAGGGATAACTACAAGGCTCAGCAAGGAATGGGAAAGAGGCCAATGAGATGTACTAATTCTAGAGGAGGCAACAAACCTTTCCGAGTGCCTTATGCCAACCTAACTCCAGTGCAGTTTAGGAGGCCTGATGCTAGTCTTCAGGATCGGGCCCGAGATGTTTTCATTGTGATCAGTCGGGCCACATGGTGAGGACCTGCCCCCACCGAAGTCTAGGTAATGCACCCTACACTATACCACCCAGGCCCCAGCAAACATATTCAGCTCCTAGGCTAGCATAGCCCCTATAGGGCTAGAGACCACAGGGTCGAGTGTTTGCTATGACTGCAGAAGATGCTGAGGTTACACCTGGTGTAGTGACTGGTACATTATTGATATCATTATTGCCTGCACATGTGTTATTTGACTCAAGAGCCTCGCATTCATTCGTGTCACTGGCATTTTGCGAAGAAGATGGGAATTCCACCTAAGGGACTGACTCAACGTTTGGCTGTGGCACCCTTACAGGAATCGTAGTGGGTTTAAACTATGTTTATGAGCCTTGCCAGTGACCATAGATGATCATGAGTTGAATGCTCACTTGATCGAGTTGGACATGACCGACTTCGACGTGATTTTAGGAATGGACTTGTTGTCAGCATACAGAGCCAGTGTACTATGTGCAGAGAAGGCTATCATTTTCAGACCTCATGATGATGATGAGTTTGTGTTCCAAGGGGATAAGCCCAAGAAACCCAAGAAAGTTATTATATTCGCACTCCAGATGAAGAAGCTACTAGATAAGGGATGTCAAGGCTACTTAGCATCTGTGATGGATACTGAGATAGAGATTAGGCCATTAATTGAGCTAGATGTGGTGAAAGAATTTTTTGATATATTCTCGGATGACTTGACAGGTTTGCCCCCGAACCAAGAGACGAAATTTGCTATAGACCTACTCCCCAGTTCATCACCAGTGTCAAAGGCCCCTTACCGCATGGCACCCACAAAGTTGAAGGAATTGCAGGTGCAACTTCAAGATCTTCTGAAGAAGGGATTTATTAGACCTAATGTGTCTCCATGGGGAGCATAGGTCTTGTTCGTCAAGAAGAAAGATGGAAGTATGAGATTGTTTATCGATTACCAGGAGCTTAATAAGCTAACCATTAAGAACCGACATCCTTTGCCAAGGATAGATCATTTATTTGATCAATTGAAGGGTGCAAAGGTGTTCTCTAAGATTGACCTTAGATCGGGCTACCACCAACTCAGGATCAATGATAGTGATGTCAGTAAGACAGCCTTCAAATCAAGGTATGGACATTATAAGTTCTTGGTAATATCATTTGGGTTAACCAATGCACCGGCTACATTTATGGATTTGATGAATCAGGTATTCTAGTATGACTTGGATAAGTTTGTGGTAGTATTCATTGATGATATTTTGGTCTACTCTAAGAGTGCAAAGGAGTATGTTGTTCACCTGAGATTGGTACTACAATGGCTGAGAGAGAAGCAAATCTATGCCAAGTTCAGCAAGTGCGAGTTTTGGTTGTCATAGGTGGCATTCCTAGGCCACATTTGTTCAGCCAAGGGTATAGAGGTTGACCTAGGCAAGGTGAAAGTAGTTTTAAAATAGGAGACTCCCAAGAATGTAGCAAACATACATAGTTTTTTGGGATTGGCTGGATACTACAGGAGGTTTATCGAGAACTTCTCGCATTGCTACTCCGATGACCTGACTCTCATGGAAGGGTGTAAAATTTGAGTGGTTTGATGCTTGTGAGAAGAGCTTCAGGGAGCTAAGGCAAAAGTTGGTATTAGCTCTAGTTTTGACCATTCTGACGGGTACAAGTGGTATGATTGTTTATAATGATGCCCCCAAGATGGGATTGGGTTGTGTATTGATGCAGCATGGGAAATTCATTGCCTATACATCCCGTCAATTGAAGGATTATGAGAAGAACTACCCCACCCATGATTTGGAATTGATAACCGTGATTTTTGCACTGAAAATATTGAAACACTACCTGTATGATGAGAAGAGTGAGATCTTTAATGACCATAAGAGCCTTAAGTATTCTTTACCCAAAAGGAGCTCTACATGAGGCAGAGGCATTGGTTGGAGCTGATGAAGGATTATGATTGTACTATTCACTATCACCCAGGAAAGGCCAGTGTGGTAGTTGATACACTTAGTCGAAAATCCCAGTCACTGAATTTGGCATCATTGACCACTAATGAGTATCCCCTGGAGGAGGCCAGGAAGCTAGACTTGGAGCTGTTAGTAGAAGGTGTCACCTTGTCACTATCGGCATTGGTGATACAACCTAGTCTGGTGGATAGGATCACTGTAGCTTAGGTTACTAATGCAGAGTTGCAGAAGCTGATAGCAGAATGCCATGAAGGAACCTAAAAGGACCCAGATTTCTTGGTGACTGAAAGCGGGATCCTCAGATTCAAAGGGAGGTTATGTGTGCCCAGTGATGGTGAATTGAGAGACACAGTTTTGGAAAAGGCACATAGCTCTCCATACTCCATTCACCCTAGCAGCACTAAAATGTACAAGGACCTCAAAAGCTCCTACTGGTGGAGAGGAATGAAGAATGATGTGGCCATGCATGTGTCTAGATGCCTCACATGCCAACAAGTCAAGGCTAATAGACAGAGGCCCCGTGGGTTATTACAGTCCCTACCTATTCCTGAGTGGAAATGGGAGAATATTACTATGGACTTCGTCACGGGCTTACCTCGTACATAGAAGGGTATGAATGCCATTTGGGTAGTTGTGGACCGCTTGACCAAGGTAGCTCACTTTATCTCAATCAAGATCACATTTTCTATGGACAAGTTGGCCAAGTTGTATGTCGATAACATCATCAGGTTGCATGGTGTACCAGTTAGTATCATCTCTGATTGAGATTCTCACTTCCAAGTTTTGGACCTATGTGCAGATGGCCATGGGCACACCATTGGCTTTCAGCACTGCCTTTCACCCTCAAACCGATGGTCATTCGGAGAGGACTATTTAGACATTGGAGGACCTACTCCGAGCATGTACCTTGGATATGAGTTATAGTTGGGATGAGCACATTTCCCCTATTGAGTTCTTCTATTCTAAGAATAGTTATCAAGCCACCATCAGGATGTCCCTATTCGAGGCACAGTATGGTAGGAAATGCCAGACTCTACTCTATTGGGATGAGGTTGGTGAGCGACATATTTTGGGTATGGACTTGATACAGGCTACTAGTGAGAAAGTGAATGTGATTAGAGAAAGGATCAAGGCAGGTCTAGGCAGAAAAGCTATGCAGATGTTAGGAGGAAACATCTGGAGTTTGGTGTTGGAGACAAGGTCTTCTTGCGGATCTTCCCAGTTAAAGGGGTGATGCAGTTTAGAAAGAAGGGAAAGCTTAGTCCAAGGTTTATGGGACCGTATGATGTACTAGAGAGGATCGGACTGGTGGCTTACCGGATAGCCTTGCCGCCAGAGTTGGAAGGTACACATGATGTCTTCCATGTATCTATGTTGAGGAAGTACATTTCTGACTCGACTCACATCTTGACTTACATACCCTATGAGCTGGATAAGGACTTTGTCTATATGCAGTATCCAGAGAAGATTGTTGATCGAAAGGACCATATTCTTCACAACCGCACCGTTTCCTTCATCAAGGTGAAATGGATGAACCACCTCAAACAGGAAGCATCCTAGAAGCGAGAAGATGAAATGATGAAGCAATATCCTGGATTGTTCGATTTGCCCAGTATGTTCAATTTCGAGGACGAAATTCTTGTAAGGTGGGGGAGATGTTACACCCGTTCCCTAATCCGGTATAAATTGAAACTATTGTGACAGGCCTCGAATTAGAGATTGGAAGTACAATAGGTTTATGGCTGCGCATTGCCAAAGGAGTAGGGATGACCCCACATGTTCGTTCATTACATGCCTATCTAACTGGAGGGGGTTCATACCTTCCGATCCCAGATGGTAAGTGACCCGACTCCCCACACTTAATTTTTATCAAACATCATATTTGTCAAAAAGCCTTGGGCATGTCTGAGGAAACCACCCGTATGAGACCAACCATAGGACAACAAGCTGTCAAGATAGTAAGCTGTCTTGACCACCGAAAACAACCCATCGGAAGCAACCTAGGCATAAATCTGGTGCATGTTTTCGGTGAGTACACTGGTTGCTGTTGAGGTTTCGATGCTCGTGGGTCCTGCCACTCGCATCGTAAATGGTTTTGGATGATCCTAAATCATCGTCCATACCTTTCTCATGATGTGAACACCTTATGGACCCAAATATGTGGGTCCTCATGTCCCGAAACTCATTTTAACACGATTGGTTCAAAAGAGGCCCAAACCAAATGGACCCTAAGGCCCAACTTAAGTTATAAGTTGGGAAATGAGGATTCATTTCCTCATTTCCATTTTTCCCAATGTAGGAGAGGAGAGAAAGTGGAGGGAAAGGAAGAAGAAGACACTTGGAGGTTAACCTTGGTGCCGGATACCGCCTTATTACCAGAATCATTGCTGGAGGTAAGTACAACCTCCCATGCCATTCACTCTCTTCATTTTGACCTAAAAAAAGCTAGATATTAATGGAATCTTGGTGTACGCACCATGTTAGGGTTGTAGAATGGGTGTTCTACCCTCCTGGTGTTGTTTCCAAGCTCGAACCAAGCCCGGTGAGCTCCGGCAACATGTAATGCCAAAAGACCAACTAGGGTTTTGATTTTTTGATCGACATATATCCTAAATGGCTCTATTGAAATGGAATTTTCTTGGCTTAGAATGATGGTAGTAACATCCCCTATAAACTCCATGGAACAAATCCTGACGATCGGGCCTGAGCCAGAAAGCCCCAATTTGAGTTGGACCTTTCTATGTCCACCGAAAATATGGCACAGGAAGCACTGTAGCTATTTTTGGTGGGTTGTTTCTGATGGAAAAATGAGCCTAATGTGCTCTTTGTCACCTCCACTAGAAACAGGACTGATATTTCTAGTGGAAATGCCCTGTTTCTGGTGGGTGTTTCCAGTGACAGTACTGTCACCTAAGAACTGTGTCTGTACCCTTTGGGGGTGACCTGTGTGGGTCCCTTTTGATGTTTTTGATGCTTACTGATGTATGATTCCCTTGTGTCTAGGACAATGATGTGCACATGCCCCAAAGTCAAAATTAAATTGATCGATCAGTTGTCGTACTTGAACCCAAACATAACCGATCGCAAAATAGGTGAGGGATGGATTGTGTTTATTTTTGAAATGTTTATTATTTATTAAATTTCTCACATGCTTAGAATTATATGTTTAATATAAATTGTCATTTTACGATCATGATATGAATTGTATAGAATGTATGACGGGATCTGGTGTGGTCGAGGCGGTACCAGTACCGTGCTCACCATATGTATGTTGGATGTGTGTGTGTATGAGACAGAATCCGACGTGGTCAAGGTGGTACCAGTGCTGTGATTGCTGTATGTATGTTGCATTCATGCACTGATTATATGCATTAGAGTTAGTTCTAGTCGCGGATTACACTTTATAGCCAAGGTCTCGTTGGTATCGTGTACCCTGGGACTACATTTGGAAATGGATACGCTTCATGGCCGAGGTCTTGCTGGTGTTGCGTAGTCCATACTGAATTTCTATTTATATGCTAGATTAGGTAAATAGTCTCGGGTTTCACTTTTTGGCCAACGTCTCTCTAGTATTGTGTACCCGGGACTGTATTTGGAGATGGATTACACTTTGTGGCCAAGGTCTCTTTGGTATCATGTAATTTATACTAACTGTATCGTTATGAAGGCATGTAGTATATATGTGGTTAGGTATTGGTCCCTATTCTATGCACCCTTGCCAACAGGGGTTGAGGTGTTGGATAACCCATTGTGGTATGTTTGATGACCCTTTCGAAAGTGCCTCTCCCGCAGTACGATGTGATTATTATCCGAGGCGGGAACCTGTCCAGTGTGATCGATGTGTTACCGATCATGTGACTACCAGGAGGGGGTTATTAGGGGTTCACTGGGTGACCCATGGACGCATACGGGGACCGGTAGACTTCTAATCATGGCTAGGGTTTGTATCGCTGCATAGTCGATGTTGTTTCCAAGACGAGGGATATAGCCTAATGCGCCATAGTAGCATTTACCAGACTTAGTTTGTATTGTTAGGTGGATAATAAATAAATGAACTGCATCACGAGCATCATGGACTATGTGTTTAATTTTTGCAATCATGCATCATAAATTACTGCTGCTATTGACTTGCTTGGATGTGCTTGACCCCACCCCTCACTGAGCGAGTTGGAAAGCTCACCCCATGTAGACACCCCTTTTTAGATGATGATGTAGGTATCATGGTGCCGATGGTGGGTGATCTAGTATCATCTGGGTTAGAGTACAGTGTGAGTGATTGGTGGATGCCAGAAGCGGAGGAGCATGACCAGGACTGTGCTTGCGACCACTGTGCTTACGTCGCATCGTGAGATTGTATATCATCTTTTGATACTTATGGACATAGTTGTGAATTGTATACTTTTGAGATTATAGTATATGTCATGGATGAATGTAATAGAATAACTCGGTTATTGCTATTATATTACCATTAGATGTTTTTCCCATTTTATTTATAAATTCTGCTACTATACTCTGATTCTGCTGCTTATATTGGTTTGTGTTGTGAGATTGTGAATATGTTAAGGCTATTAGAGATCCTGGTAGGTTGTAAGACAGGTATGTGTCTTACTCACACCACCAGTATTCCTAATAGTAAATTGGGTCTGCTGGGAGTGGGGTGTGACAACCCGAGAGGCATGATTAAGAGGGTTTAAACCCCTGTTTTTGCCCCATTTTCTCTTCTCTCTCTTTCTCTCCAACTCAGGCGATTCTTGGCGATTTTTATGCAATCCCTTATGACTCAACTCACCGAATCGATGCAATGATCCGCTCAAGTTGCATCCTCTCCCATCCAATCATCAAGGTGAGTTCTTCTCTCAAAAATTTGGGTTTTTCTCCTTTTTTGAAGGGGAGAATTGTCAATGTGTATGAAACCTTAGTTTTTTTCTTCGATTCTCTCCATGAAAAACCAAGTACATGCCATTGTAGAGCTTAGATTATAGTTTCCAAGCATTTTGATCCATAGAATGGAAGCATTAGGGAAATTTCCCTCTTTTTATGCCCTAACTAGCGATTTTGGGGTTTCTACTGTGCATTTCTCCCCTTTTATGTCAATCTAGCATTCCCATTATGATTTCTTTGTTTCCATTGCAATATTGGGCTTCTATTGTGTTTACTAATCACTCCATTGCATACTTTGCCCCAATTTGGATGGCATGGTTGTTCTCAACCCTTATATGGACTTGCCCAAAAGGAAGGGGCAAAACATTTGGGAATTTTTTTATGCCTAGCCATTCTTGAATTCATTGTTTATATTTTAATCATAGCTCCTCAAGCATATTAGCATCGTTAATAATTGTTTCCATTGAAATGTAACTCTTCCATTTGGCTACACTTCAAAATTTGAAATTTTTCTACATGTTAGGCCTACTTGTTTGCAATCCTTCAATATCTTATTCCGAACCCAAGTATTGATATGCTATCTCTTGTTTAATCTAATACTGTATCTCATGCTCTCTTAAAAGGATCTATTCATATTCTATATTCTTGGACCGTTCATGCATTAAGGCTACATCTCATTAGGATCATTGTATACCTTAATCACCACATGCATCATCTCATTCATCACTTTGCATCACTTGTGTTTATTTAGTGATTTCCATTACTTTAATCCTTCTTATTTATACATTGAATCACTTGGCTAGTTTAGGTATCCGGGTTTGATATTGGGTTTCACGCTTTGTAATATGTTAGGTTATATGACATTTCCTATGGTTTTCTACCATTTGCTATCATAGCTTATCATATTCATTGTTTGGATCCATTTCTACTATCTGTCACAACTTGGTATTCCTTATACATTGGATCTTTGTTTTATACCATGTGCTTATCTCTTTTCTTTGCATTTTCAGGATGCCACCCCAAAAAGGCAAGGAACCTACAAATCCATCAAGGAAGAGGAAGGCCCCTAAGGCCAAGAAGAAAGAGGTGGGGTCTAGTTCTTCAGCTCCATCTTCGCCTAGAGAAAGGGAGGACCATGTAGACCCATCCGACTACGATGAGTTGGTCTTCTATAACTTGAGGGCCACATCTTCATGAAGTACCATCCGCTCACTACTTGTAATGTTGGAGAAACAAGTGGTGGTGGAGCATTTTTCCCGTATTTTCCTCTTGGAGAGGTTTACTACTCTAGGTTGGGAGTCTATCCTCAACATTGATCGACCTTGCTACAAGGGCTTAGTGCAGAAGTTCTACTATAACCTTTAGGCCATAAAGGAGGATGGGGAGTTTGCCATAATCAATATGGTAAAGGGTGTGGAGATCATCCTGACTGTGGATCGACTGGTAGAGATTATGAGTATTTCCTCAGAGGGTATCTACTACTACAGTCCTCCTAGGACCAGAGGTATAGGCCCACTGATGAGCGGGACATGCAGGAGCACATATATGAGGTGATCAATGGCTCATGAGCGAGACCTGCATCCGAGTTAGACTTTTCCCCTGAAGGCAAGGTATTTGCTAGGTTAGTGCAGTTCAACTTGGCCCCTAGGAGTGGTCACAGGAATCAGGTGGGTTTTATGCCTACCTACCTGGGCTGCCTGCTTGTTGTCTACCCTAGAGGGCAATATACCTAGATCGTGCCTTCCCTACTTCATGTTGAGGTCTATGCACCACCATGCCGTGCATCCGAATGATGCAAGCCTACCCTATGGTAGAGCTCCCACTTGAGTCTTCGAGCACTTCGTGGTTGACCTATCTTGGGTGGTGGGAAAGGTCCCAAGGGACAAGTTCACTCAAAGGAACTTGAAGAAGATGAATTTGCATGCCCTATTGGTAGGGCCATAAGTAGTCGATGGCCAGGGGGAGGATACAGAGCACGAGAAGGATGTGCCCATGGATGAGAACGAGCATATTGGAGATGACGAGGATTATTTCTCGCACCAGGAGGAGGGTTCCCAGGGGGTTCATGGTCACGAGGATATAAGGGAGGAAGAGGTTTTAGAGGAGGTGACACTAGATACTAGGGCAGCAGATCCAGCCTTCCATCGAGCAGGCGGTTCCCAATCAACCAGAGCTAGTGGCCCAGATATCCCTAGCGCTTCTGGCACATAGGCCTCGGCTCCCCCACCTATCGGAGAGGCACTTGTCCTATAGGATATACTATCTGAGTTGAAGACCTTAAGGGAGGGTCAGGCTGAGCTTATGGGATCATCTTGCAAAGAGTGTAGCTAGGGAGCAGGAGCTTCTCAAGAGAGTGTATGAGAACACCAGAAGAGAGCTCTAGATGTGGAGACATTTCAGAGAGATGGAGTCCAAGTTTCAATGACTCACCTAGGATATGTACCACTCTTCTATAGTGATCTCTACTGGCGTCTGACGCATACAGAAGAGGGTGGTGCACCTCCATAATTGATTTATTCATTAGGACATGCATCTCAGCATCGACTCTAGGGTCCACCTAGGAGAGCCATTTGATGTTTCTAGTGATGACTTTGACTAGTGATTGAGGCTGATGGCTTATCACCCTCTCTGACCTTTTACTAGTCATTCCTATTTTGACTTTTATCTTTATCTGACAGTCTTAACTATTTTGGGTTTCATGATTTACTCTTGTTAACTCGTAAATGTGTCAGGATCAACAATGCAGTAATTACAATACAACATACATCTACTAAACTAAGATCAGATCTGTAATTTGAGTGGAAGACTTGTTCATAATAATACCTATTATTGTTTTTCAAATACTTGATACCCAAATTAAGTTATAAAATTTATATACATTTGGGCCCAAAGGCATTATATATACATAAAAATATAACAATTTAAGCATCAACTCATTAAAAGGGAGTACATCAAAAGAATAAAAAAGAATCACTCTGGGGTTACTGTTGCCATACAGCACAATCCTCACACGTGCAATCAGCATTGGGCTCGAACGCATTAGGGATCCACCAGTCCTCGGAGGAAAACTCCATAGTGGGACCCGGCTCCTGATCTTTAGGTGGGTAACCTACAAAATCACCTAAAAAGAGTTGTGCACGTGGGATGAGCTCACTCACCCAGTAAGTGGAAAGGAAAACCACACAAGCAGTCAAAATACAAATGCACATATATGTATGCAATTCGTTTTAATCCTATCACCTAAACAACATTACTAGGTCATAGGATATATGCTACTCACAACAACAGTGTGCGTATGCCCCGAGTATGAGTTCGACCCCATCTCGTGATACGCCCATAGGGTTGTCAGAGAAGGCCCACCGTTGGTGCCAAAATTTAAAATACAAGCCGACTCCCAGAAAATTTAAATGACAAAAAGTAAATGGGTGACTCCACCCGAAATAAAAGTAGTATGATTGGCCCTCTGAATAGACCACTGGAATTACCGACTGTCCTAGCGATCAACTATGCGTACTTCTAACAATTGTAGGAGTTTGACAACTGCAACCCGATGCTTCCCCCAATGGTAACCCAACACGTAAACCCCTGTTGGGAAGGGTCGTAGCACAAAGGGGTATATCAATCCTAGCCGCATGCCTCTATATGAGCATAGTACAATTACACGATGGCACTATGTCCCTTTCCATGAGCCACCATGCACTTGCTTCCAAACTGACTATAGCATCTAATCTAGCATGCATATCATGTCCACATGAGATTCCTCCATCACATACATCAAGACATAATGAATATTCAGACATAACACAGAGCATAGCATATTATGTAAATGCACATTCAATACGTGAAATGGCATACGTGATGTCTAGTCTACACACAAGTGACATGATGACATGGCTAGACTAACACATGTTAAGTGATGCATAAACATTCTGAAATTAAATCAATGTCCACTCCCCACTTACTTGTATAAGTACACGATGCTTGCACCCGGTACATAGGAGAGCCGATGTGTGGGTACGCGTATAATGAGTGTAACCTATCATAAATGTAATGATTGATCATTTCACTATTTTGGGGTCAAAATTATCATGATTGAACACTAAAATCGGGTTTAGAATCATAAATGTGGGTTACCCATCAAATTTGGACTCATTCTGTATATTCTAGAAAGACAGGTAGGTATGGTTAAAAGACAGGTGGGTCTGGGAACCCGTCGGTCTTATACCCGTCGGTTACACCAGAGCCTCAAGACTGAGCTTTTGGGCACACAGGTGGGTTTCAGACCAAGGCAGGCGAGTCTGGAACCCGTCGGTCTTATACCCACTAGGCATAAAATGAAACTTTGCCATCCTTTTCCCATCTTCTCTCAGACTTGGGGAACTTGCTTGGGGTCAATCCGGTGACTCCAATCCCCCATCTAAGATCCATTCATACATCCACAACCTAGATCTAAGATCAAATCAAAAGATAAAGGGGGATTCTTATCTCTTTCCTCAAGAACACCAATGAAACCCCAAATTTCACTTCTTTAGCTCAGGAACTCTCAAAACTCTAGATCTTCACCAACACTCCTTGCAAATCCTTCAAAATCATTGCACACACCTTCCATTAGACCTTAAATTCGATTAATCAAGTAGGATGAGCAAGATTCAAGTGGGTTCTTTCCAAAAAATCAAAAAGAGGGTTTAAGAAGAGGGTTTTCCCAAGAATCCTTAGAATATGTACAATACCTACCTCAAATTGAAGATCCCAACGAGCTGATCATTAATCCTGGCTCAAAATATCAAGACCCGACTTCGATGAAACACTATGGTCGATTTTCTTTCTTCTTTCTTCTTGTTCTTCTTCTTCTTCTTTCCTTTCTTCTTTATCTCTCTCTCTCTCTCTCTCTCTCTCTCTCTCTCTCTCTTCTTTACTCTCCCACTAACCAACTATCATTAATGAGGAAGAAAGCAATAAATATCTCCCCTTTTTATATCTGGGCCCCCAAAATATCTTTTAGTCATAGGTGGGTGTCTCTCAGGTGGGTATATCTCATTTGTTAGTGTTCCACTTAGGTCTCACTGGGAATAAACTCCCACACATAATTAAATTACGTAGGCACCCACAAATACTAGTATGTACCTTTACTCCTTGTATATGGCCTCGTGGTGCATGCAAGTGCAAGGCTTGGGTGCACATATTACACTTGGTACCCTCTCGGTCATGTCGGGCCAACCCGAGTTCAAGGTCACTCTTGCTACCATGTTCCATATGGTACTTGCATCGGTTCTCTCCGGTTTAGCCCCTATATGAACAAACCAAGCCAATACGAGTTATTAGACAGGGTTTAGAAAGTAGGGTATCACAAAGTAAGTTCGCCCTTGAGTACCATCAACAATATGAGGACTTATTTTACTTTTCTCCTCCACACATAAAAATAGAGGAGGAAAAAGCAAAGAAATTTTTGAAGGTGTTAAAAGTGTCTATTGGTACAATTTTGGTGCCTATGGATTATGGAAGACAAGCAAAAGGGAAAGTCTTCCACCACACCTGGACTTTGGAAGAGGTCCAATCCCTACGTGGACTTAGGCAACCAGAATAAGAGTTATCGTGGGCCATATAACTATAGTCCATTATATCAGTAGCCTTACAAATAATCAAGTTACATGCCCCAGCCAGTCGGTAGATCGTGTACTACCTCTTTTCTCCCGAATACTAGTAAGGTGCCTATGGCTATGAGACCGCCTCATCCTCCCACTGCACAGGGACAGATACAGAGAGCACCTGTACCAATGCAAGCCTTCCAAAGTAGGTGCTATGTTTGCCAATCACTTGGGCATTTTACAAAGGATTGCCCTTTACAAGTCGGCTGTTGTACAAATTCAGCCTCCCATTTATAGGCCAACATTGACTTAAGGTGGCCCACCTCAAGGGAGAATTTATGCATTTTCAGCTGAAGAGGTTAAAGCAAGCCCCGATGTTGTAGCAGGTATCTTATCTATCTCAGGTATACCAGCTTATGTGTTATTTGATTCTGGAGCATCACATTCTTTTATATCTAAAATATTTGCTAGAAAGATTGACATGACACCTAGGGCTCTAGAGAGTTAATTGATTGTTAGCACACCTACAGGCAAAGTAGCTCAACTAAATGAGGTGTATGAACCATGTCCCATGGAAATAGGTGGAAAGAGGCTGGATGCCCAGCTTATCAAAATTAACATGTAGAATTTTAATGTCATATTGGGTATAGATTGGTTATTCGCTCACCGAGCAAATGTGATGTGCATCGAGAAACAAATTAAAGTGGTGAGTGATGAAGGTGAAAAGTTGGTGTATCAAGCTAATAAAACAAAATGACCCAGAGAGGTTCTCATCTCTGCCTTACAGGCCGTAAAATTATTGGACGACGGATGTCAAGGCTAGCGTCAGTACAAGACATGGAAGCAAAGATCACACCGTTGGAAGAATTGAATATATCTTTAGAGAGTTTTCTGATGTCTTCCCAGATGATCTAACCTAGCTCCCGACTAACAGGGAGTTAGAGTTTGTAATTGATTTAGTTCCCGGAGCGGCCCCAGTGTCTAAAGCTTCGAACAAAATGGCACCACCCGATTAAAGGAGTTGCAGACTCAGTTGCAAGATTTGTTAGAGAAGGGATTTATATGCCTGAGTGTTTCTCCTTGGAGTGCTCTGGTTCTTTTTGTCAAGAAGAAGGATGGGAATTTACGTATGTGCATCGATTATCAGGAATTGAATCAATTGACCATCAAGAACGGGTATCCGTTGCCGCGCATAGATGACCTTTTTGATTAGTTGCAAGGTGCCAACATTTTCTTAAAGATTGATCTTAGATCAGGTTACTATCAACTCAAGATAAAGAGCAGTGACATACCCAAGATGACCTTTAGGACTCGATATGGTCATTATGAATTCCTAGTGCTGTCTTTCGGGTTGACCAATGCACTGATAACTTTTATGGATTTGATGAACCAAGTATTTTATGATATACTTGATAAGTGGGTCATCGTTTTCATCAATGACATCTTGATATATGCAAAAACTGAAGAAGAGCATGCACAATACTTGCAGATGGTACTTCAAAGGTTAAGAGAACAACAATTGTATGCAAAATTCAGCAAGTGTGAATTTTGGTTGAAGCAAATTGGGTTCCTAGGGCACATAGTGTTTGAGAATGAAATCAAGTTGACCTAGGAAAAGTAAAAGTAGTAGTAGAGTGGGAAGCACCCAAGAATGCTATAGAGATTAGAAGTTTCTTGGGATTAGCCGGCTACTACCAATGTTTCATCGAGAATTTCTCTTGAATCACTCCAATGACCAACTTGACCAGAAAAGGAGTGAAGTTTGAATGGTCTAAGGAGTGCGAAGACAGTTTCCAAGAATTGAAAAGCCGATTGGTGTCAGCCCAGTGTCAACAATTCCAGAAGGCACAAGTGGTATGATAGTCTACACTGATGCTTCCAGAATTGGGCTAGGTTGCGTTCTTATGTAGTATGGTAGGGTAGTGGTGTATGCATCCAGACAATTGAAAGAAAATGAGAAGAACTACCCCACCCATGATTTGGAGCTAGCGGCAATTATCTTTGCTTTGAAGATCTATCGTCATTATTTGTTTGGGGAGAAGTGTGAAATATTCAGTGATCACAAAAGTCTCAAGTACTTCTTCACCTAGAGGGATCTAAACATGAGATAGAGAAGATAGCTAGAACTTATGAAAGATTATGACTATGACATCCAGTACCATCCAGGTAAGGTCAATGTGGTGGCTAATGCATTGAGCCGAAAAGCTCAGACTGTATCACTTGCTTATTTGGCCACTAGTCCACAACTTAAATAAGAAGCCATGTTGATGGATGAAGTCATGTTGAAGGAAGGATCGACCTTAGAGCTTGAGCAGCAACCAGATAATATTAAGCAACTGACCTTATCTCTGGAGGCCCTACAATTGCAGCCATCTATCAGGCATGAGGTGATTATGAAGCAACCCTTGGATTCTGAGTTGCAGGAAATCAGAGTCAAAATCCAAGAGCAAAGGATGAACGATCCTGATTTCACAATAGCCAGTGATGGAGCACTGTTTCGGGGCAAGTTGTGTGTACCCAATGACATAAGGATATGTGACAACATAGTGAAGGAAGCATATAGTTCTGAGTACACGCTTCACCCCACAAACACCAAGATGTGCAAAGATCTTAAGCAAAGTTATTAGTGGCCAGGGATGAAGATCACAATAACCCTATATGTGGCACAGTGTCTCACGTGTCAAAAGGTTAAGGCAGGGTGGTATCGACCATATGGCACTCTCAGCCACTCCCAGTACCAGAGTGGAAGTAGGACATGATTACCATAGATTTTGTCATCGGACTACCCCATACACCCAAGGGAATAGATACATTCTGGGTTATAGTTGACAGGCTTACTAAGTCCATTTCATTCCAATCAAGACTACCTACTCTGTGGACAAGTTAGCACAACTTTACGTGGAAAATGTAGTTCGCTTGCATAGAGTGCCGGTGAGTATTGTGTCAGATAGAGACCCAAGGTTCACATCTAAATTCTGGAGGAGCCTCCAGCATGCCATGGGAACACAGGTGAACCTAAGCACTACCTTCCATCCATAGACGGATGGACAATCTGAACAAATCATATAGATACTAAAAGATATGCTCAGGGCCTGTGCTATGGAAATCAGTGGTAGTTGGGAAGAAAACATATCTCTTATGGAGTTTGCTTATAATAATAGCTATCAGGCCACAATTGGAATGGCTCCATATGAGACACTGCATGGTAGAAGATGTAGAAATCCCTTACATTGAGATGATGTGGGAGAATGGTGAATACTTGGGCCGAAAATGATACAAATGACGGTGATAAGGTTGACGTCATTCGAGAGAAAATCAAGGTGGCCCAATTATGTCAAAAGAGCTATGCGGATAATCGCAGGAAAGACATTGAGTTCCAAGAGGGGGGAGAAGGTATTTCTGAAAATCTCTCCGACGAAGGGTTTACACAGGTTCCATAGGAAGGGCAAGTTGAGTCCAAGATATGTAGGCCCGTTTGGGATCTTACAACGGGTTGGCTCATTAGTATATATGCTGGCCCTTCTGCCTTCATTCAGCAATATTCAAAACATATTCCACGTTTCAATGTTGAAGGGGTATGTTTGTGATCCATCGTATGTACTAACTGTGGAACCAGAGTACTTGGAGGCTCATATAACTTATGAGGAACAGTCTACCGAAATCCTGGATTGAAAGATAAAGACCCTTCGTAACTGATCCATTGCTTTTGTAAAGGTGCGATGGGCCAACCATTCACTTGAGGAAGCATCTTAGGAGAAAGAAGATGAAATCCAGGCTAAATACCCTCATCTTTTCGGACAACCAGGTAACTTCAATTTCAAGGATGAAATTTTTAAAGAGGGGGTGTGGGTGTAGATGTAGAGCCCTGCTCTCTAAACCTGGTTTGTTGATCGATTGGTTTGGTTTGGTCTTATAGGGTTTGAACCAAAAAGGGTTGATGTTGGTGCCCTATGGCACATAATAGCAAGTGTGATGTCAAATGCGGGGTGGCCAGACAAGATTGAGCCAGTACCCAATGTGGTTCACATGCCTAAGTCGTGCCAGTGCATATACCACAAAGCCATGTATAAATAAGAAAGGTATGTTATCATATTGAATGATGAGAACTTAGTCCACAACACATGGCGAGAGTGAGATACATGTTAAGATTCCATTTTCCTCCAAAATACTGCAAGGTTGGCTTGTTTTGGCCAACTGGTGGGTGTCATTGGAAAGTACGAGACCCATCAGTGTGACCCACCTATATGGGTAATGTGGATCCCAACATGCTCAACTTGAGTGAGCACATGTATTTCAACCTCCTCATTGTAATGAGGTTCGTATGCCCGATAATATTGGTTATTTTGGCTGGTATCACGATTTAATGCATTTTGGTTTATAAAGAGGCAAAACCAAACAGGCCTTAGAAAATATTTATGATTTTCAGCAAAGGTTGGTGAACGGAGTAAAGAAGAGCAAGAAAAGAGGAAGATGAAGAGAAGGAAGAGGGAAGAAGGTTCCCCCTGGATTCTGGAGCCACGATTTACCTTTTCGTCATCGAAATAGTATCCAGTGCTTTCAGATCTGCATTTGGAGGTAAGTAACACCATAAACCCTTAAGATGTGATGAAACCCTTTTGTGTGTGGTTGAATCTAGGAGATAATGAAACCCTTGTGTGATTTCCTTGAAGGTTTGAGGAAGGCAAATAAAGATTTGGAGTTATTAAGGTGACATTTTGAGTTTGGAAGGAGAATCCCAAGTTTTGGGGTTTTTTGAGCAAAGGTATGATTTCATCCCCCAAACCTTGATGATAACTTAGATCCATGAAATAATCAAGTAAATGAAGCTTAGAATATATGGGAAATAAAGTGGGAGCAATGCCCTTGGGTTCCCAAGAGGTGGCATGGAGAAGGGAAGAAAAATAGCAAAACCCGTAGAACATTAGTGGGTAGCACCGGTGGGTCGTCAAACCTACCAGTGTGACCCCCAGTCTCACCTGGGCTTCTAATCCAACCGGTGGGTAGGACCGGTGAGTACTATGACCCGTCAATATGACCCATAGATCTCTCCTGGGCCTATCGACAGGTAGAACCTGTGGGTACCAAACCCACCAAATAACCCACCAGTCTTGCCAGTGCTTCTGAGCCTTTCAACGGGTAGGATCGACGGGTACCAGACCCACTGGTAGCACCCACCAGTTTGCCCTGGACCTACCGGTGGGTAGGACTGGCAGCTACCACACCCACCAATATAACTCGCTGGTCTGGGCAGTTTGCATAGGTGGGTTCACCTACCCACCTGTATAACCCACCTGTAGCCCAAATGGGCCCTGATGGAACTCAAACTCACTGAAAACCTTCTCCATGCTATTATACACATCCTGACCATATCTTACATCATTTCATAATTCCAAAATGGACGTGTTCTAAATTCCTATCTGTGTTAGGTTTTAAGACACTCGTCTTCACTCCGGATCTTACCCGTACCGCGAGTGCGTTTTCTCCTACAAGAATAAGTAAGTGGGGAGAGGACTTTGATATTATTTTGGGAGTGTTTTTGGCATCTTATTCATGCATATATTATCTTGATAGTCTGAATGCCATTCACATGCATATGCTTGATTGATGTTGGATGCATTTAGAAATAAACATGTTGTATCCTTAAATTCTTGATTATTATTACTTGTTATGCATCTTGAGCATAGATTATTAATGATGGATTATGATGATGATTTGTCGAACATGTGTGGGATTTCTAGAATAGATGTCATAGCTGGCTTGGAAATGAATACATTGGTACACCGTGGTATGGGACGTGGAAGTACTATGCAATTGTACTATCTTATATAGGAACCTGTGGTTAGGATTTCACATTCCCTCATGATACGATCCTTCCCAACAGGAGTTTATGTGTTGGGTTATCACTGGGAGGAAGCATTGGTCGTGGACCACCACGGTGATTAGAAGTACGCCTGGCTGATCATTAGGACAGTTGGAAACCTTGGTGATTTATTTAGAGGGTCAATCGTACTGCATTTATTTTCTGTTGTGGTTTGACCATGATTTACATTTCTACTATGGTTTGGCCACAATTTACTTTTTCTATTACTCACAGTTGGCCTTCTCCAACAACCCTATAGGCGTATTGAAGAAAGAAGGATGCGTCTCGTACCCGGGGCATACACGCACGGTGGTTGTAAGTAGCATATAACCTATAACCTTGTAATGATTGTTTAGGTGAAATAGGTTTAAAATGAATCTCATGCATATAGTACCATTTTGAGTTGCAATTGCTTGTGTGGGTCTTTCTTTCCATTTACTGAGTTAGTGAACTCAACCCTTGTGTATACACATTTTTAGATGATTGTACAGGCTACTCGATAGAGGAACCCGTGTCGGGTCCCATCGACGAATCCCCAGTGGGAGATTGGTGGGTCCCAAAAGGATTTGACTATAGTGATGGTTGCCCATGTGAGAATTGTGTTGCATGGCAACAGTAGCAGACTCTATTTATAGTTCTCTTTTGATTCATTTGGTATACTCCCCTTTTGTTCTCTCGATAATTAAATCGCTATTTCTTATGTAAATACCATGCCTATAGGCCCACATGTAAATACACTATATATAACAATTTACGTATTAAGAGTATATGGGAATTTATATATATTTATATACGACAATACTTCTGTTGAATTATATTTTATATTCCATATTACTTGTGGCTTGCCGTGTTGTGCTATGGTTACAATATCAAATGATTCTAGTGGTTTTGGGTTACCCAGAGGGAACCAGTCACTGGTCTGGTTCTATGTGAATGGGGCATGATAGCGGCCCTTTAAGAGGTCGTTTGGCTGAGGAGGTTCCACAGTGCCTTGGCATTACCACTTATTTAGGAGATGCAGTGCTTATACACTGTGATAGTACTACAGCTTTGGCATTCGCTAAGGACCCCAAATTTCATGAATAAACCAAACACATAGGATATCAGATATCACTACATTCGAGAAATGATTGTGTAAGGGGAAGTTGTCTTGAAGCATATCTCCACGAATAGCATGGTGGCTGATCCATTGACTAAGCCTATTGCTCGGGAAATTTTCCTTACTCATGTTAGAAATCTAGGACTTAGACATGGATGATTTGTATTTTAAGTTTTGATATTTTCTTTAGACATTATTGTTATCACTATTTGATTTATATATGAGACATAATTCTTTAGAGAGATTTATGTGTGTACACATTTATTTTGTAAATATGTCACCAGGCTTGAATTGACCCAATCACACGGGTGATTCACCTTGGCGCTTAGAAACAGCGAGCAAAGTGAACCACAATTCACCTTGGTGCTTAAGGATAGCGGGTAAGATGAACAGACAACCTTTTAGTTAAGTGGTGCCTTAGTTAGAGCTAAGATGAGACCTTTCTTTGGTTGAACACAGAGATCCCACATCTCAATGTAGCATACTTATAGCCGAGTGTAAGAACTCAGGTAGACGCCATGGGGGTGATTAGGCTAATTTACTCAGGTTAGGCGCTTGAAAGTGCGACTAAACCCAGACTAGTATGGTATTCTTTTTATTTTATGAGTGACATGCCCACCTTAGTGGGAGTTACACCATAGCATTCATTTCATACTATATATGCTTTATTATAACCGTTTGTCACAGTGATTGAATGGATCCCTTCTTCGTCACTGTGTGAGTCACTTGAATAAAACTGAGTTGATCCTATGGATACCCTCTACCTGAGACCATGACATGAAGAGGATGCCCAATGACGCTACTTTGACATGCTCCTTAGGATCATGGATAATACGGTCCAGCGAGACACAATTGGAAAATCGATTAGGAATAGTCAGATTGACATGTAGGCATAGGGAAAACTATTCAAAATTGCACCCTTGTTTTCTAGCTTATTGCCCGAGTGACTTGTCATATTTGTGTTTCGACATAGTCATAAGTACATTACATGTGTTAAGGTTAGCATTGCTCATCATGAGGGATCGAGAGTGCTAGACTTAGTGTAATTGGATTGTTTAGGGTACCCCAAATTATTTGTGAGTGATGTGCTATGTTGGTTAGATGGAAGCTTGATATAGGACTCCTACATTTGTATTATCTTGTTAAGTCGCATGCTTCATATCTTGAATGATAAGACATATATAGTAGAGAGAATTCTAGAATGGACAATTGAGTATGTCTACCCTGCGTAGGCAAGTGGGAGATGTTAATCAATTATGGGTCAGAGTGGGTTATGACCCCGGTTCCTTTGTGGGCCGGCCACTTGGGTAATCATAGACCCACTACGATTGGGAACCCTAGCGAGCCAATTCTCTATAAATAAGAGGGTTTTGGCCACAAAGCCAATCAGGGTTTTAACCTAATCTCTAAAGCTCACTCTCTCCCTATTCTCTTCTGTCTCTCCCAATTGAGAGTGTGTCTCCAAGGATCAAGATCATCGCAACCTTTCATTCATCGCTACTCATGCGGATCGATGCGTGGTGTAACTCGATCCATTCCACCGCAACAAAAACTATGAGGTATTCCTCGATACCAGTTTACTTTCCATTTAACATTTCTTGGGTTGCCTTGTCTTTTGCGTTTGAACTTGCACTTGCCTCCCTGGGTGAACAGGGCAATTACACGGTTCGCCTCTGGCACTCCACCTCAAGTTCCACATGTTGTGCAAAATCAGTAAAATTTCTAATACTGTTATTGTATGTGAGAACGAGCTTTATAGGGTTTCAAGAATTGGGTAGTGTCCTAATGACAGCTTGAACCTGATGCTCATTAGTAAGAGTGGTCCTAGCATCTTTCAGCTTCCGAATCATGCCCTTAACCACTTTAAGGTGTTTAGGCATAGTGTGCTTGGGATCCATCTTATACATCTCAAACTTCAAGGTCATACCCCTTAACCTTATAGTAGATATACCTCCAAAGTCAATGTTCATCTAGTCCCTCATAGACTTAGCTGTGGTGTGTTTCTCATAATCACCAATCAACTCATCATGCATGGATCATAACATAATAAAGCGTGTACTACGATCTTTATTCACCCATTGATTATAGGCATCTATATCACGACGGTGCTGAGCGATAGTACACTCAGCGGGTTTGTACATAACATTGGTCAAATACTTAAGATAGTTCTAATCATTGAGCAAATATTGAATCTTTCAATGCCACATGTCATAGTTACGTTCAGTCAATTTGTCACTCTTGGTGAGGTCCGTAATAACATGATTATTGGCCATATCACTACAGACAAGAATGTGCAAGGTATACATTAGGTACACATTAAGAATTTGTTCTAGAAACCCCAATTAAAATTAATGATTCCTTACTACACATGGTGAGATCAAAAATTTCACTAAGTTCATAATCAAATCTCACATGTGTGAGTCAGGGACATATAAATTTAATCGATTTCAAACAAATATAAGGAGAATTAGGTATCTCCAATCCACAAAACTGTGACATACAACCGGGTGTGCATGTGTCCCACATAGGAACCTGATTGGTACTTAAAGTGGCATGTTGAGGTGGTGTAAGTGTATGATATGCAGTGCGAGGCACTTTTCCTTTACAAGGCTTCTCAAAAAATTAATTACATTGTCCCAAAAATAATTGCATCCTTTAAAAGTCTTACTACATCAATCTACTAAGTAAGGAGCACCGCACTGTTCATCATGTACAAAGACTACCTCTAACATACATACAGGAATATGCCCACTTATAAAGTACCAATCATGATCTCTAACCTAAAGAAAAGAATAACCAACCATAGGTAAATGGATGGAGATCGACCACACATCCCAACAGGTGGAGCAAGTCTCAAGTCAAAACCGCCATGGGAGGGTATGATGATTTGTCAATACATATACATATAAATGCTAAAACACATTTCAAAGCAATAATGTGTTTGACCTAATAACGCGAAGGTCATGTGTTCGAGTCATGCCAATAAATCCAATAATGTAAAGCAAACAACATAAATATACACCATCATATCAACAAACAATTTCAAGTAAATCATCTGAGAAATTACCCTCCCTTTGACCTAAGTCATTAAGGGAAAAAGCCTAATTTTAGGTAGGGTTCCCCAAACCCAAAATTACATTAGACAAAATAAACCCTTGGGTAGGGTTCAATAAATAAACCTTAACTTACAATCAGGGTTTAAATTTTCCAAAACATGTGAGTCCCAATATATTAAAGCAAGTAACATAAAAAGAGGCATCATAATATTACCATAGCAACATAATGGCCCTCCGAGTCCCTTACCAATCCGAATCGACCGGCATTGACCACGGTATGGATTAGTCTATCCCCCCCATTTTTTTAATTAATAATGGGATTTACAATTGTCCGAATGATATTGGTCATGAATCAAATGGATTAATATCAAAACTAATATGATTTATCCCATTCAAGCCGATCCGATCAATCGGATCCAAATTACCATACCTAAAATGACTACTTTTAGTCATCAAAGAATTATCATTCAATGTCATCATTGATGCATTATAATTAAAAAAAAAAATATATTCAATGAAGACATAACCCACTCACCAACTTTACAAGTTAAAAAAAAAAAAAAAAAAAAGAAAACAAATAGTTCTTTGTGTTTGTATCGAACAAGGAAACGATTGGAAACGAATTTCACCCTTCTCTCCGGTCCTACCATGATCGCAGATTATGGCTGAACTAATCCTTTTATTTATTTATTTATAATATGGGTATTGTTCATGAACAGTACCGAGTACTATTCATGAACAATACTCATATCATTGTCCCTTATCCTCCAAAAGAAGAAACTCCACCGAGCCACCAAGCTGTAGCCAATGTCGTGCTCAGAATGAGAACCAATTATGGCCAAGGGTGCTCGTGGCCAGAAACTATGTGCAGCAATATGCACAATGTGATCTTAAGTTTGGAGGGTTTCACGGTACTGTATATCCGTAGCTTAACATAATGATGTGTGATTTTACGTAGTGATGCATAACGTAACCATAAAACTAGCTCTGATACTAATGTTAAACTAAAAGTAAATGGGTATCAGAGAATACCTCAGTATAGCTTTCCTCACAGCGGAATGGATCAGGTTGTACTATGCATTGATCCACACGAATATCGACAAACGAAAGGTTGAGATGATCTCGCTAGGAAAGGAGATCCTTGGAGATACACACTCTCAATTGGGAGAGACAGAAAAGAATAGGGAGAGAGAGAGAGAGAGAGAGATCTTTAGAGATTAGGTCAAAACCCTAATTGGCTTTGTGGCCAAAACTCTCTTATTTATAGAGAACTGGCTAGCTAGGATTCCCAATCCTAGTGGGTTTATGATTACCCAAGTGGGCGACCCATGAAGGAACCTGGTCAGGACCCATTCTAACCCATAATTAATTAATAGGTCATGACCCACAAAGGAACCTGGATCGAGAGAGGTCAGACTTAAATAGCAAGGGAAGCAATTAGGCAAAAGATTTGCATTCTCTTAGATTAGAGTTCAGCAAGATTAATGGTTTCTTCGTTCAGAAACTGGAAGAAGTAGATTGGATCTTGAGGATAATAAAACAAATAAAACTCAATAGAGGAAGAAGAAATTTCTAACAAGTTATCTAACAAAGCAAGCTGTTCTTTTAACTTTCTAATTACAAACATAATACATGGGAAAGGAAATAATAAGACAGACTTACATATGATCTTCGAATTATAGACAAACACTTGTAGATAGCACACAAACTTCCTTTACAAAACACTCTCAAAAAAAACTTAAAGACAAACTTTCACAAAATTTTTTTATAGACACAAAGAAGAAAATGCTAAGACATTAAGACTTGGTAAAATTTTTCATGGTGTCTTCCTAGGATGGAAAGCCTCCCTTTTATAGATGGCAGACACCAAAGATATATTCAATTTGGTTGGGAGATGCTGATGGGCCTTGATGGGGTTGGCATCAAGTAAGCATCAAAACCAACAAATTGTGACTCGTGAATAGCTAAAGGATAAGGTGTTCTTGTCAAAAATGAGGTACACCTAATAAGGTGTGGGGATGTTGTCAGAAGATGATAAGCTTCAGCCGAAAGTTATTTTGTTGGATAGTCCAGGTGTGTGACTGAAAAATAAGCCACGGATGAGATACTCTAGCATTCCACGTGGGATGGACCACTATTTTCTAGAAGTGTCTCCGTTAGGTGAATTATTAAAGTGTCCACCTGTGACACTCACTATAATGCACTTATAGTGTTACGTGACGCATGCCAAGATGTCAGTCAGACTTAATTTGGCACTAGATGTGGATGCTTGACACCTGGAAAGAATCAGAATGGCGTGTCTAATTAGCACGACATTGAGTCAGAATGCAGTGAGACCTCTTTTCCCTCCGGGGGTTTTTTTTTACCTTAATAATCAGGTCGCTATGTGCATTAGCTACCATCATCAGAAGGAGGAAGAGTTGATGAAGAGAATGATGATGGGTAGGATTATCGGGCTGAAGATTAAACCTAATAGCCATGAGAATACACTCTTGGATCAGCTCATCAGTTAAAAATGGAAGACGACGCTGAGCAGCTTGGAATATGTTAAAAAGGGGTGTCTGGGCTACCATTGAGGATGAAGGAGCTATAGGCATATCTGAACCAATGCCTCGTTTGGGCACAAACCTTGAATTAGATAATGGTGAAATGTCAAATTTATCCTACCATTTAACCAAAACATGACGTTCTAAATGGGGAACATATTTCCATTCTTTGAATTCATCAGTAGTCATCTGGTATTTCCATTGAAGAATTCAGGGTACTTTGTATAATATAAGGAATTGGACGAAGAGAGCCCAGGAATCCAAAGGTTGATTGAATTCTTTGAACTTGGTGACTGACTACTGAAGAGCCGTTGGGAGGAACTCTGATAGAGGTGGTGCCCATGTGTAGAACCATTGTAGAAACCTGTTCGGCACACCTGATAAGGTGTGTTGAAGGCAAAACTTTATGAACCAAGAATGGGTCTCATAATCATTCTGGTATAAGAATATCATATCCCAAGCTTTGATATAATCAACATAATCGTATGACCTAAGTTTAAGGCCGATAACATCATGAAATTCTCACTTGAATGAGGGTGAAGAACTCCATTCACGATCTTTGATGATGTGTCATATATTGAGCTTTGAATAAGCCCAGATATGAGCACTTCCATAGCAGTTCTGAATTTGAGCACTTTGAGTTTCTTCCAGTATTCTTTCATAGAAATATCGGGTTTTATCACCAGTGGATGGGTGAAGATGGTCACGAAGTTAGATGGTTGCAATTTCAGAGGGAGTGTGATGGAGGTGGATTGTCTCAATGGGCATAATTGGGATAAAGTTGGTTTCTATAAAGAGAGAGTTATTAATAGCCTTTAAGGTTGATGCAGGAGATGGGACTGAGATGAAATAGGAGAGGTATTTTTTTGAAGTTGCCTAGAGGATGATAAGGCAACGTCTTTATTTTGTGAGGCAGGGATGATCGTCTTCTGCTCAGAAGCCCTGCAAGAATTCTCGAGTTAAGAAATCAAGCAAATTGTTAGTATCACCTTTAATAAATTCAATATTAAAGTCAAAAACAGAAAGTAGCGATTGCCATCGAGAGAAGATCTGTTTTGAAGTTAAATTCTTCGCGTCTTTCTCAAGGACATCTTTAGTCGCTTTATTGTCTATTCTAACAAGAAAATATTGGTTAAGAAGATCACTTTCAAATTTAGTTATACACAAAAAGAGTGAAAGAATCTCCTTTTTTATTGTTAAATACTTTTTTGAGTAGAATTCCAGGTACCAGAAGTAAAATATACTAAAACTTCTTTGGGAAGGTTAGGACATTTTTGCTTCAGAATACCTCCATATCCAAATTCGGATGCATCAGTCTCAACAATTTTAAAACAATTAGGTCGTGTTAGACTTAAGCATGGAAGATCCTTAGCTTTAAGCTTAATTATTTTCGATGGATTATGTATGTACATTTGTCCATGGCTCAGGCTGTTGTTTTAGCCTGTTAAACAAAGGTTTTGCATCCTTTGCTAAATCCTTATAGAACTCAGCAATATAATTTAGGCTACTAAGAAAACTTTGAAGTTGAGTTTTATCTATTATTTCATCAGAAAATTTATCAGCAAACTGAATAGCTCGTTCTATGAGAATGATTGAACCAAATAAAATGTAATGTCCTAAAAAGCGAACTTTAGTTTAAAAAAATTTATCTTTTTGGTAGAGACAACAAGTCCTGCTTGATGAATAATAGAGACGAAAAGATCTAAATGTTTCCAATGTTGAAAAATGTCCTGAGAGTAAATAAGGACATCATCAATATACACAATTATAAACTGTGAATCTAATTAAAAATCTAATTCATAATATTCTGAAATTTATATGAAACATTTTTTAGACCAAAAGGCATAACATTCCATTTATACTGGCCAAATGGGACAACAAAAGTTGTCTTATACCTGTCTTATTCAGCAATCTAAATTTGCCAATACCCAGATTTCATATCAAATTTAGAGAATATGCTAGAAGCATATAGTCTATTAAGAAGATCCCTCTTATTAGGGATAGGCTACCGAATCCATTTAAGAACCTTATTTAAAGGTTTATAATTAATAACAAGTCTGGGTGCACCTCTTTCAATTTCAGCATTATTATTTACATAAAATGCAGTGTAGCTCCAGGGAGATTTACTAGGTCTAATAAGACCTTTGGCAAGGAGTTCAGAAATCTCCTTCTGACAAGTTTTCCTTAAATGGTCAGGCATTTGAGCCGCCCAAGCTTTTGTGGGAATTTGGTTTTTGGAAAAGTTATCTTCATATGGAAGAGTAACAATATGAGTTTTCCTAGACCAAAATGCAGTAGGGATTTCAGAACAAACTTCTTTTCCAAGTTGAGCTTGAAAGTTTTGAACTCTAACTTGAAAGGTCAGGTCATTAATTTTATTTTGAATTTTCTTTTGTTGAATTTCAATTGATAAAGAGTAAATAAATTTTTCTTTGGACTGAATTTGAGTCTTGATTTCATTTACTGATGAACCTTAGGAGGTTCGATGAAGTGAAAAGTTATAGGGTGATTATCAACCACCAAATGAAAACCGACTGTGTCAATCTGTAATGGATACAACTGGGATAAGAATGGAGTGCCTAGAAGTACGAATTGAGAAAGTACATAATAGAAGGAGTCTTCAAGCAGTGTCCATTGGGAGCTTTTACTCAACCTGCATTCTATATCCGTCAGCAGTAACCAGCTTCTGAGTGATCTTTTCAAAGTATTGTGAAGGTACAAGCCCTTTGTTAATATAATTAGTATCTACACCTGAATCAATTAAGGCAATGGTTTTTAGGCTAAACTCTTGATTGATAACAATGTCAATCATTATATACTATCGATGAGTTTGAACATGTTGAATAGATAAAATTTGAGCATCTTTAAAAGAAACTACATCAGTAGTTGCAGAGGTACTAGCTACTTTATTTTGAGCTACTAGTAGATCCTTGAAGGAAGCTTCTTCTTCTAAGTCTAGCTCAATTAATTGTTGTTCATTATAAAGTTCAACAATCTGAATTCGCTGTTTATGATTCTTGACTTCAGTCTTGACTTCATTGAGATATTTACGAAGTTTCTAAATAGTAGGTTCACAAGTTTGGGAGGTAGCCTTAACCCGATTGATTATAGTTTTAAAACTATAATCTTGAACTACAGGTTTAATGGCAAGAACAGGGCTAGACCGAGTAGTATCCTTGACTAAGGTAATATACTCATGTAAGAGTTGAGTCTTAGTTATTAGATCGGTGACTTGGTCAATTGCCTTTAAGAGGAATGACTCTTCGGTTGAAAGAACCATTAAGCCATTTTCTTTTAGCATAGCCTGGTAAAGATCATAGCTACAATGAGGATTCTGGGATTTAGACTCAGAAGAATCACTATCGAACTCGAGGTGAGCAATCTCTTTATCTGAGTCAAACTTAGTGTTAGACTCAGGGTCAGACGAGTTGTATAGCAAGACCTTTTCAAGATTTTGCTTCTAAGATTCATCAATTTCTAAGGCATTGATCCGAGCCTTAGTTCGACAATTATTCTTATAGTGTCCTACTTTTTCACATTTATAGCAAACAGGAGGTTTGTTAGAAGGAAAAATGTTTTGAGGACAAGATTTAGAAAAGGATTTCTTAAAGAAGCGCTTAGGCTTAGATTTATAATGCTTAGCCTAATTTTTAGGCTTAGAAAACCTAGAGAGTTTTCTATGATTCTTTTTAGAGCCTGAAAGATGAATCTTCTCGAATTCAAATTGTTCACAGAAATCTCCAAGTTCTTAGAATTCAGCTTGTCTTTCTTTAGACAATTGTTTCTTAAGTTTCATGTCTATGCAGAGCTGGAGACCTTCATTACATATTCCAGTAGCTAATTCCTCATAAGTATATTGTTCGAAGGGAATAGTGCCATTATGCTTTGCTTTAAGTCTATACCTTACCTTTTGAGCAAATAAAGGAACTAGATCAAAGATGAATTTCTCTTTCCATATGGAGTTGTTACAGTCATCTCTAGTAAAGACTTTAGCAAAAAATATGTCTCTATACCATTTGTAATGAGATAGTGTAGGACAACGGAGATTCATTAATTGTTCTCTTGTTCGATTAGCTAAAATTTCAGCTGGTCCAACAAAATAAAGAGTTATAGTATAAACCAAGGTATTAACCGTATCTTCCTGGTTTACATAAACAATTTGCTGGGCATAATTACCATCAGCGAGTTGTTCAGTTTGCTGTTGCAGAACACTGGTCACAGCATTTATGATTTGATGTCTAACTTCTTCAGACAGATAAAAATCCCACCAACCATGAGTTGGCCAGAAAATCCAGTTGCCGTCATTTTAGCAACATCAGAGTCAAATACTTGATTTAGCTTAGCCGTTGTGGCATACATAAGCATCTGCTTAAGGAGATTGATGATTTGGTATTCAGATAAACCATCAATGTTCCACTCTATAATTGTATTACCATCAACCAAAAAATTAGCAGGTTCTCCTTCAACTTCAAATTATAGGTCTATTGGAGAAGGTCAAGGGTAATAATAATTTGTTGGAGTAGTAGGCATAACTTTACGAGCTTTCCTCATGACTTGATTAAGTTAAGGAATTGACTCAGGAACTGCTGCCTGCTGAGGTAGTATGGACTGAAATTCTTTCTCAGCAATCTCAATTTCAGAATCAGAAGGTTCTGCCAAAGAAAGAGTCATAGATTGTTTTTCTTTTTCCTTAGAAACCTGAAGTTGACTGAGTCGAGTAACAAGTTCATTCATAATGTTTGACTCAGTTTTTCTTTTCAGAATATCTAGGACTAGAGGAGGTTTAAAAAGGATAGTTTGATTACTTCTTGGTTGAGAAGCAGGGGCTTGCCAAATTGGCTTTTGAGTATGCTCAATTTTAGTATAGAAGGTAGACAGAGTCAAGGCCTTTAAGGAGTCTACAATCGTCTCAATACGATCAGTCTGACTTCCTATAGACTGAAGACATAAGTTAGTATAGTTGTTTTGTTCAACAACTTGACTAAGATGAAATTTAGTCAATAGAGATGAAGTGTTACTAGATGTTTTGAGAGGAACAACCATCTGATTTGTGCCTACTTTTAAGGCTTGAAAAGGAGGATGAATAGATTCAATTTATGTTCCTTCTTTAGTGACATAAGTGATTGATACCTTCTTAATTTCATTCACCTATGAAGGAATAGGTGATTTTTCCATAAGGTACATTTTTAACCACTGAAAAAATGGAAGATTTATCTGATGAGTTTCCATATGACAAACCCATTTCTCATAAAGCTCTTTCTGCTATGGATTAGAATAGTGCTCTTCAAAAATCCTTCTTTTTTCAGCATTCCTGGCAGACTTATATTCCTTAATAAGGAATCGCTTATTGATTTGGAATTTGGGTTCTTCTGTGAGATGAAGTATGTAGATACCCACTGGTGCTTGCATATCAGAAGGTGCTGGAGAAGAGGAACCATTTTTCATATCAATAGGAGCAATATAAGGCTGATTATTAGCTTGAGTGGGTTCTCTTTGAAGAGGACCATAGACAGGTTGATTAACCTAAGAAGGTGTACGATTTATACCCTGAAGATTGATTATTCCATCAAAATTCTCACTCTGAATCCTAGATGTTGAAGCACAAGAGGGTGCTTGAAATGTTGGATATTCAGAGGAAGAAGAAACCATAGAAGAGGTAGATTTATGAGTATTTTTTAATCTGTGGTCAAAAGTGATTTCTACATCACCAGATGGGAGCTGGGTGATGTAAGATGGAGTAGTTCTGATGGGTGGTTGAGGTTGAGCCATAGAGGTTAGAGTCCAAGAGTCAGGAAAGTTAATTTCTGACCAACTAATACACCGAGGTACAAAGACTTGAGATCAATTAGAATTAGCCTAGAAACAAATATTTTGACCACGAGAATCTATAACCTTCGCATTAAGGCCGATGGTACTGATTACCTTGTAATAGATACGATAAATCACTGCAAGATTTTGAGTTCCCAGAGCGATATTGTATCCCTGAGTTTTTAAGGAAATAACATCACCATCAAGTATATATGGATCTGTTAAGGACATGGGAAGATTTGGTCTGCACTGAAAATAAATTGGTCCTTCATAGAGAATGGTTTCTACTAAACCCATTAGAGATTCATTAAATTTAAGCATTCTGGCATCTCTAACGGTAGTAAAAATCGCACTATGTAACCCTCGCAGTGTTAAGGGTTTCAAGGCAACTTGAACTAGTCCGATGTGGATAAACTTAAATCCGCGTTCTCTATGCCTCTAAAGTTGAGAACTAGTTAGAAGTTGGATTTGTTCTTGGTCAGAGGTAAGAGTATGGGTACTTTTGCTAGTCTTTATGACATAGTCACTATAAAAAGCAAAAGTTCCTTTATGGTATACCTCAGATTCAAGTATTTTGGGAATGGTGTAATTGTTAATAGCAGCTTCTAAATTTTTAAAAACCACTTATTCGGAACTATGGACTAAGTCATTAGTCCTTCCGCTTGTGCTAACCTCAGAAGAGATGATCTTCTTGAACTGGACCTAAAGTATGAAGCCATTGTTTTGAGGTTTGAGTCAATCAAGGTTTCGATCAATATATCCTACTGTCAATACTAATTCACCTTCAAACGCCTATCCAAGGCAACATGGTTGAGTACGACTTGGGTGTAGATTATATGACAAAGGGTGAAACACTACCAACTAAATGGTCTTTACGACTTTGGCACCTTTTCAACTTAGCTCTGATACCATTTGGAACATGGATTGAGAGAGGTCGGACTTAAACAGCGAGGGAACCAATTAGGTAAAAGATTTGCCTTCTCTTAGATTGAAGTTTAGCAAGATTAAAGGTTTCTTCGTTCAAAAGCTGGGAGAAGTAGATTGGATCTTGAGGATAATAAAACAAATAAAACTAAATATAGGAAGAAGAAACTTCTAACAAGTTATCTAACAAAGCAAGCTATGCTTTTAACTTTCTAATTACAAACATAATACATGGAAAATGAAATTATAAGAAAGGCAGACTTCCATATGATCTTCGAATTACAGATGAACACTTGTAGATAGCACACAAACTTCCTTTACAAAGCACTCTCAAAAGAAATTTAAAGACAAACTTTCACAAATTTTTTTTACAGACACAAAGAAGAAAATGCTAAGACTCTAAGACTTGGTAAAATTTTTCATGGTGTCTTCCTAGAATGGAGAGCCTCCCTTTTATAGATGGCGGACACCAAAGATATCTTCAATTTGGTTAGGAGATGTTGATGGGCTTTGATGGGGTTGGCGTCAAGTAAGCATCAAAACCAAAAAAATGTGACTCGTGAATAGCTAAAGGATAAGGTGTTCTTGTCACAAATGAGGTACACCTAATAAGGTGTGGGGATGTGGTCAGAAGATGATAAGCTTCAACTGAAAGTTATTTTGTTGGATAGTCTAGGTGTGTGACTGAAAATAAGCCACAGATGAGATTCTCTAGCATTCCATGTGGGATGGCCCACTGTTTTCCAGAAGAGTCTCTGTTAGGTGAATTATTAAAATGTCCACCCGTGACACTCACTATAATGCACTTATAGTGTTACGTGACGCATGTCAAGATGTCAGTCAAACTTAATTTGGTACTATATGTGGATGCTTGACACCTGGCAAGAATCAGAATGGCATGTCTGATTAGCATGACATTGAGTCAGAATGCAGTGAGACCTCTTTTTCCGGTTATTTCGTGGGTCGCCCACTTGGGTAATCATAGACCCACTAGGATTGAAAACCCTAGCTAGCCAATTCTCTATAAAAAAGAGGGTTTTGGCCATAAAGCCAATTAAGGTTTTGATCTAATATCTAAAGCTCTCTCTCCCTATTCTCTTCTGTCTCTTCCAATTGAGATTGTGTGTCTCCAAGGATCTCCATTGAAATCCTTGGATTTGGAGGGTGGAATATTACCTAACGAGATCGTTGCAACCTTTGTTCGTTGCTGTTCATGCAGATCAATGTGTGGTGCAACCTGATCCATTCCGCTGCGAGGAAAGCTATACTGAGGAAATCCATGATACCCATTCACTTTCTGTTTAACATTGGTATCAAAGCCGTTGTTCTACATTGCGCTATGCGTCGCTGCACATGGTTGCATAACCATTACCGCATCTTTATCATAATAATAATAATAATAATAATAATTCGACTGCAACCTACTTATGGCCAATAGCACAAACTATATTAGGCATCTTGTGCCAACTGCGTGTTGCGCGGCAAGAACCACTAGAACCATCGAGATTAATGTCTCCCATGGCCAAAGTTGCTTCAAGCAATATGTGGGGTGTAGCTCGGCTGGACTGGATAGCTGCTATAGCCATATGTAATATATGTATAGCATACTTTTTATTGTTAATAAAAAAAAAATAGAAGTTGCCTCCCATGTGAAAGACAATTTTTGATAACTCATCATTTTTTTTTTTTTTATGAAAAAGAAAAAGGTTGAAAAGAAAAGTTATAAAGACAATTCTTTATTTTATTCAATGTAAACAGATGTCATTCTTTAAGAACTCAAATCGGCTTGGTTAAGGCCAACACCGATCGATCCATTTTTCTTAGAAAAAAAAAGGCAAATCCATGCTGTGGTCAAAGCATTCAATTTGATCTGATTGGATTTGATTGGATCACACTGATTCGGGAGCGTATTGGCATTGAAAACTTCGTTATTTTTAGGTATATGTTACCCTATCTCAAATTATTTTTGTACCTTTATGACTTTAAAGGTGGGAGATTGCATGTTATGTTACTTGTTTTAAGGTATTTGGATCGATAAGTATTTGAAAGTATTAGCTGTGATGTAATTTAGGGTTTGGGTTAGGGGGATGGGGGAAGCATGATTTTTAGAGTCGTCATCCAGTATTCAAGGCCTAGAACCTTATTGTGGAGCCCAATTTCGATCAAGGGAACGAGTTCGAGTAGGGGGCTAGATTTCTGTGAAAGGAAGGAACCCCAGAGATAGGGGTCCATGTCATGAAACGAGTGTAGGAAGGTGTTAGGCACCTACCTCGCCCGGAATTTTTGATCTTTCTACTAGAGGTTTGGATTTTGAATATTCTCCCCCGAGAATTTTAACAACCTAAGCTAGTATGGAAGTCTTATTACATGAAATAATACAATCACATGTACATACATTTGCATGAAAGAATTGTAATAAATTATTGAAATATCACATGAAATATAGATTTATATTAAAACCACATGAAATAATAAAATCTACATAAAATAATAGAAAATGCAATTTCCTTATCTACATACACATACAATACCCCATGACATGACAACTATGATCTTTATTTCATGTGAGGAACACATGCAATAACACATAAAATGATAAAATTTACATAAAATGAAAAAATAGAAAGTAACATATCTACAAATGTGTACGATGCTCCATGACATGATACTTATGATCGTTATTTTTATGTGAGAAACACATATGATAACGCATAAAATGATGAAACAGATTACATTTAATGTACAAATACAAAAATTAAAACATGAAATGATAACAATAAATCATTAATTTATGCACTAGACACATAAAATAATACATGTGGAGATGAGGTACGCATTATACATGCAAATGAAATTATGATATAATATTTACATGATAATGATTGATGAAAATGGTAAATTTCTAATAATTTTCCTCCACTCACATGTATATGTGAATGTATTGGCAAATCACCATATCCCATGGCGGTTTTGACTTGAGACTTGCTCCACTTGTTGGGATGCGGGTCAATCTTCACCCACTGACCCATTGATTTTTATTTTTTTTTGGGTTAGAGATCATGATCGGTATTTAATTTAAGTGCGTATGTTCATGTATGTACGTTAAAGATAGTCTTCATGTATGATGTAAAGTTTGGTGCTCCCTACTCAGTAGATTGATGTAAAGGATGTAATTATTTTTGGGACAATTTAATTAATTTTTTGAGAAGCCTTGTAAAGGGAAAGCACCTCGCACTGCATATCATACGCTTACACTACCTCGACATACCACTTTAATTACCAATGGGGTTCCTATGAGGGACCCATGTGCACCCGTTGTATGGCGTAATTTTATGGATTGGAGATAGCTAATTCTCCTTATATTTGTTCAAAATTGATTAAAATAATATGTCCCTGACCCACACATGTCAGATTTGATTATGAGCTTAGCAAAATTTTTGGTCTCACTGTGTGTTGTAAAGAACCATTAATTTTAATTAGGGTTTCTGGAACAAATTCTTAATGTATACCTAATATTTACCTTGCACATTCTTGTGTGTAGCGATATAGTCACTAATCATGTTATTGCGGACCTCACCAAGGGTGAAAAATTGACTGGACCCAACGGTGACAAATTGACTGGACCCTACTATGACATGTGACATTGAAAGATTCAATATTTGCTCAATGAGCAAAACTATCTTAAATACTTAACCAATGTTATGAACAAACCCTCTAAGGGTACTACTGCTCAGCACCATCGTGATATGGAAGCCTATAATCAGTGGGTGAATAAAGATTGCAGTACGTGCTTTATTATGTTAAGCGCTATGCATGATGAGTTGATTGGTGATTATGAGAAACACACCACCACTAAGTCCATGTGGGATTAGTTGAACATTGACTTCAGAGGTACATCTACTACAAGGTTAAGGGGTATGACCTTGAAGTTTGAGATGTATAAGATGGATCCTAAGCACACTATGCCTGAACACTTTAGGGTGGTCAAGGACTTGATTCATAAGCTAAAAAATGTTGGGACCACTCTTACTGATAAGCAGCAGGTTCAAGCTATCATTAGGACATTAACTGACTCTTGGAGCCCCATTAAGCTCGTTCACACACACAATGACAACATTAAAAATTTTACTGATGTTGCACAACATGTGAAACTTAAGGCAAAGCACCAAGAGGCGAACCGCGTAACTGCCCTAGTTGCCTAGGGATGTAAGCGTAAAAGATAGGGCAACCTAAGAAATCAGGATATGGGTCAGAACTAGGCGCCAAAAGAAGGCAAGCCCACCAAGTGCAAAAGAGGCAAGCGTGGCGAAAAGAAAGATTTATCCAAGGTCAAATGCTACAACTGCCAGAAAATAGGGCACTTCACTCATGATTGCACTGAGCCAAAGCAAGTACCATTTCTATCCCTCTCTCTCTATATATAATTTTGTTTATACCCATGTTTTGGTTACCCATACATAGTCTAAATTGATTGTGGATACAGGAGCAACAAAAACATATAGCATGAGATCGAGGGAGTAGATTATCGTAGAGATCTTCCTAGATCCCAGAATATGTTCATGGGGAACGACACTAGTGAGGCAATTCGAGGAGTTGGTACTTATCAGCTCAAGATGCGTACTAGATGCACCTTACTTCTTCACGATGTGCTTTATGCATTGGATAGGCAACATAATCTACTTTCAATTTTCATTCCATATTGACGTTTACACTTTAGAGTTTTATTTGAGCGTTATATTTGTTGGACGTGGATCTTTACTTGATGGATTTTTTTAAATTAGATTTAATTGATTCTATTTCATCTATTTCATATGCAGTTAATACATCTGATAATTCTAAATCTATTATATGGCATACTAGATTGGGACACATAGGGCGAGACAGGATGACTAGGTTAGCTAGAGAAGGCCTTTTAGGCCCACTCGCTAAAGTCAACCTCCCTGTATGCAAGCCCTATCCTACATTATTATCTTTAGGATATTCATTCCATATTGACGGTTGCACTTTAGAATTTTATTTGAGCGGTATTTTTGTTGGACGTGGATCCTTACTTGATGGATTTTTTAAATTAGATTTAATTGATTCTACTTCATCTGTTTCTTATGTAGTTAATACATGTGAAAATTCTGAATCTATTACATGACATGCTAAATTGGGACACATAGGGTGAGACATAATAACTAGGTTAGCTAGAGAAGGATTTTTAGGCCCACTCGCTAAAGTTAACCTTCCCGTGTGCGAGCCTTATCTAGCAGGTAAAGCTCATCGGAACCTTTTTGGAAAGGCAATTTGAGCTACCCAGCCTCTAGAACTTGTCCAATTAGATATTTTCGAACTTATTAATGTAAAGGCAAGCCATGGCACCTCCTATATTCTCACATTTATTGATGATTATTCACAATACAGTTATGTGTATCTGATCACTCACCACTACAAGGCATTAGATTGCTTCAAATGCTTCATGGCAGAGGTTGAGAATCAGTCAAGTAAGAGCTTAAAAACTCTGCGCATTGACCAGGGATGCGAGTATCTATCTGACTAATTTAAAGAATTGTTTGAGGAGAAGGGGATTGGCAGGAAATTAACCATTTCTCGCAATCAGTATCAAAATGGCTTAGAGAAGAGGAGAAATAGGACACCCTTAGATATGGTTAGGTCGATGATGACACAAGCCAACCTTTGGATATCTTTCTGGGTGCATGCTCTTCTAACTGCTACCTACATCCTTAACTGAGTTCCTTCACATTCAGTTCCTTCGACCCCCTATGAGTTATAGAAAGGCACAAAGCCAAATTTAGGGCATATGTGACCATGGGTATCAGCAGGTTATGTTCATAGCACCTCCCATAAGTTTGGGAAGCTTAGCCCTAGAGCTAGGAAACATATCTTTATAAGATATTCCGACTGCTCGAAGGGTTACATTATGTATGGTGAACACTTTGACGGAGGAATGACCGAGATAAAGTCACGAGATATCAACTTCATTGGGAAAGAATTTCTTAGCATTGGTGATGCCCGTAGAGATCTCAACCTCTTTGAGATAGAGGACGAGGAAAGCGTCTCACCTATTCTTGGCGAAAGTAGGGAATTAACTCATCCTGCAATCACCAAAGAAAGTAAGACTGATCATCAGCCCAGTAGGAGTGTACCACTAGATGATCATTAGGATTTTCTCATGCATAGGAGCAATCGTAGGCATATTCCCCATCGTCTTTTTGAGATTGAAGGGGAAGCTCTTATTTGTGTTCCAAAGAATGAGGATGAGTCTGTTTCTTTGTGAGAGGTGCTTCCCTCACTTTCTAAGGATAAGTGGGAAGCTGCTATGGAGGATAAACTAAGTTCTATAAGTAAAAACCAGGTATGAGAGTTAGTTGACCTACCTCTTGGGCATAGGACCATTGGAAACAAATGGGTTTTAAAGGTCAAACATAAGGCATATGGTTCAATTGACAAGTATAAGGTATGCCTTGTGACGAAGGGACATACTCAAAAGGAGCATGTAGACTATGATGAGACCTTCTCCCCAGTGGTGAGAATTGCCTCAATTCGCCTCATTCTAGCCATTGCCACAAAATTGAATTTGAAACTCTTTCAGATCGATGTTAAAACTACAATTCTCAATGGAGAACAAGACGAGGAGACCTTTAAGCAATGGGTTTTGAGGCCAAAGGACAAGAGCGCAAAGTCTGCCATCTCAAACGTTCTATATATAGCCTTAAACAATCGTCTAGGTAGTGGTACTTTAGATTTCATCATGTTGTTACCTTTATTGATTTTAAAATGATTAAGGAGGACCAATATGTGTATGTGAAACAATCCAAAGGAAGTTTCCTTACTATATCCTTATATATTGACGACATTCTATTGGCTGGGAATGACATGGAGATGATTGTCGCCACTAAAGAGTTCTTATCCTCTACTTTTGAGGTGAAAGACATGGATGAAGCCAACTTTGTGTTAAGAATAAAGATCATTAGGAATCGATCTAAGAATATTCTTAGTTTGTCTTAAGAGACTTACATAAAGAAGATCATTGAATGATTCCATATGGATAAGTCTAAACCCATTGACACTCCCATAGACAAGGCCTATGTTTTGAGCATTGACCAGTGCCCTAAGACTGATGAATAGAAGAATAAAATTTCCAAAGTACCCCAATAGGCAGTCTAATGTACGTGATGATGTGCACGCATCCAGATATATGCTTCGCAATTGGCAAGGTTAGTTGTTACCAGAGTAATCCAGGACCATGCCATCGGTAGGCAGTGAAAAGAATCTTTTGATACCTTCATGGGACGACTAATCTCACCCTCACTTACAGTGTTTCAGATTTGAGATTGAGAGGCTACAATGATTCTGACTGGGCTAGTGATAGAGATGAGCATAAATCTACTTTGGGATATGCATTTGTCCTAGGAGGTGGGACTGTATCTTGAAGTAGCAAGAAGCAGACCTGCATCTCCTTATCCATGATAGAGTTTGAGTACATCGCATGCTCGATGGCCATTCAGGAGGCCATTTGGCTGAGGAGGTTCCTATAGTGCCTTGGCATTACTGCTCATTCAGGAGATGCGGTGCTTGTACATTGTGATAGTATGACAGCTTTGGCATTCGCTAAGGACCCTAAGTTCCATGGAAAAGCCAAACATATAAACATCAGATATCACTATATTCGAGAAATGGTTGCACAAGGGGAAGCTGTCTTGAAGCATATCTCCATGAGTAGTATGGTGATTGATCCATTGACTAAGACTATTGTGCGAGACAGTTCCCTTACTCACGTTAGGAATCTAGGACTTAGATGTGGATGATTTGTATTTTGAATTTTTACATTATCTTTAGACATTATTTTTATCACTTTTTGATTTATATATGAGACATAATTCGTTAGAGTGATTTACATGTGTACACATTTTATTTTGTAAATATGTCACTAGGCTTGAATCGACCCAATCACACGAGTGATTCACCTTGGTACTTGGAAACAGCAAGATGAGCCAAATTCACCTTGGCGCTTAAAGATAGCGAGCTAGATGAATAGATAGCTTTTTAGCTAAGTGGGGCCTTAGTTAGAGCTAAGATGAGACCTTTCGATGGTTGAACACAGAGATCTCACGTCTCAGTATAGCCTACTTATAGCCGAGTGTGAGAACTCAGGCAGACGCCATAGGGCGATTGAGATGAATTACTCAGATTAGGCACTTAAAAGTGTGACTAAACCCATAATCGTATGGTGTTCTTTTTATTTTATGATTGGCATGCCTAGCTTAGTGGGAATTACACCATAGCATACATTTCATACTGCATATGCTATATTTTGACCATTTGTAAGAGTGACTGAATGGATTCCTTCTTCATCACTGTGTGAGCCACTGGATCAAAATAGAATTGATTCTATGGATACCCTCTACCTGAGACCATGTCATGAAGAGGATGCCCAATGACACTACTTTGATGTGCTCCTTAAAATCATGGATGATGCAGTCCAGCGAGACACGATTGGGAAATTAGTTGGGAATAGTAGGATTGACATGTGGACTTAGGGAAAACTATTTAAAATTGTGACTTATTGCTTGGGCAACTGGTCATATTTGTGTTTCATTATAGTCATAAGCACATTGCATGTTTTAAGATCAGCATTGCTCATCATGAGGGATCGAGAGTGCTAGACTTGGTGTAATTGGATTATTTAGGGTACCCAAGATTATTTGTGAGTGATGTGCTATGTTGGTTAGATGGAAGCTTGATATAGCACTCCTACATTCGTATTATCTCGTTAGGTTGCACACTCCATTTCTTGTATGATGAGACACCTATGGTAAAAATACTCCTAGAATGGACAATTGAGTATGTCTGCCCTATGTGGGCAAGTGGGAGATGTTAATTAATTAAGGGTCAGACTGGGTCTTGGCCCAATTCATTCGAGGGTCGCCTACTTGGGGTAATCAAAGACCCACTAGGATTGGGAACCCTAGCTAGCCAATTCTCTATAAATAAGAGGGTTTTGGCCACAAAGCCAATTAGGATTTTGACCTAATCTCTAAATCTCTCTCTCCCTATTCTCTTCTATCTCTCCCAGTTGGGAGTGTGTGTCTCCAAGGATCTCCATTGTAATTCTTGGATTTGGAGGGTGGAATATTACCTAGCGAGATTGTCACAACCTTTCGTTCATCACTATTTGGGTGGATCAATGCATGGTGCAACCCGATCCATTTCGCTGCAAGGAAAGCTATACTGAGGTAATTGGTGGTACTACTCTTATGCCTTATAGGAATGAATGAAGGGTTAATTTAAAAAAAAAAAAAAAAAAAAAAAAAAAAAAAAAAAAAAAAAAAAAAAGTGTGTTGTAATCATTTCCCAAAATGAAAATTGAAAACTAACGCACAAATTAACATCCAATGCTTCAATTCTTGCAAAAGATGTTCCAATAAGGAATTAGTTACGATATCCTAAGTAAGGGTTATCCAGTGGATGATCGATGCATGCAAATTTAATCAAATCAAAGGGCTGGTTGTGGCACAGTTGATCCCATCCCCCCAAAACACCCACACAAATCGTGTATTACATTACAAATGTAATGCTTTCATCCAAAAAAAAGAGACCTTTCCAAAAGAAAGTTCGAAAGAGGTCTTACTTGAGAAAGAAATTGTTAAATGAGAAGACTAACTTTTTATTATTGAATGGGTTTGTTTAATATAGAGCCGTTACAAGTTTTCTTTCCTAAGACATTGCTATCTAAGATAGATTATTATACATCCTAAGATGGTAAAAGATCAATCAATTAGTCCTAAGATGGTAAACAATCAATCAAATGACTATAAGTTAGCTTGGAGATAAGCTTGAGGATGAGACCCAATTGGGATATTTTGCACACAATATGGCAGTCTATTTTGATGTGCTTTGTGCAATCATGGAAGACGGGGTTTGCAGCAATGTGAAAGTCTGCTTGGTTATCATAATTGAATGGGATTGGGGCTATGATAGGATGCCCAATATCTTGTATTAAATGGGATAACCAAGTGACCTCGCAAGTAGTCATTGCCATGTCACAATATTCGGCCTTTACCAAAGATTAGGACGGTGTGTTGCTTCTTTGTCTTCCAAGATATAGGGCAAGTACCCAAAAAGACACAATATCCTATGGTAGATCTCCTTGTCATATGGAAACTATCCTATTCAGACTCACAATATGCATGTGGGTATAGTGTGTTGGTGGATGAGAAAAAAAGACCTTGACTTGGTGTGCCCTTTAAATAATGTAGAAGCTGATTTGTAGCATCTAGATGAGGTTGTGAGGTTGATGCTTGAATTGACTCAAGATATTGATAGTGTAGACAATGTATGGGTGGGTGACAGTGAGGTAGATGAGGCGTCCAACCAAACACCTTTAGGGGGATGGATCTGTGAGGATGTCACCGGTGGATTCTATCAACTTTAGATTTTAGTCCATTGGAGTGGCCGCCGGCTAGGAGGCAATGAGACCATTGTCTTTGAGTATGTCAAGGACATACTTTCGTTAGCATAGATATAGGCCTTTGTTGGAGCGGGCCACCTCAATCCCCATAAAATATTTGAGGGGGCCTAGGTCTTTAATGTGGAACCATTGACTAGGCTTGTCTTTGATATTGTTCATCAGAGAGGCATCGGTCCCTGTAATCATTATATCATCCACATATAAGAGAAAATATATATGGTAGCACCTTTTTGATGTAGAATGAATAAGGAGTTGTCAACCTAAGATGCTTGGAAACCCACATCTAAGAGGGCTATAGAGAACTTGGAAAACCGTTGACTAGAAGCTTGTCTGAGACAATATAAGGACTTATAGAGGTGACATATGAGTGTCTCCCCCTTTCGAAAATAGAACAGGGTCCTGGTTGAAGACTAGAACCCAGTAGCTTGGAATGAAATCAAAATCAGAGATCAATGATGAGGAGTTGCAGACTTGAGGAGCTGAGTTGAGGGCCTGAGGTCTTAGGGTTTGGTTTTAGTATCTTCAGCCGTGGGAGATGCGAAGAGCAAGAGTGGTTGTCTATCTCCATATATGAAAACCTCTTATGGTTTGAGGGTGTGTTTGGTTGAGTGGAGGGGGTGAACCGGTGGGGTTTGGTTTTTATTTTCACTCACTGTTGTCAAATTGTAACCAAAATTGAAACCAAATCCGAGTTGAAGAACTGAAATCGAACCAAATTAAATAGAATTTGGACACAATTCTAGTAAATCACAACTCACAAACAAACTTACACCATAAGAGTTACAACGTTTTTGTAAAGTAAAATAGAAGAGTTAGACTGATAATATTTTTATTTTTAGTTTTTAGTTTTCCCAACCCTATGTATCAGTATCTATCAGTCATATTCATCGATGCGTATCAATGTTCATTGTACCCAATCAATACATGACTGATTTTGTAGCAATGTAACGATCCTTACTGAGGGAAAAATGGTTCAAAAATGTCTGTTTACCCTTGAAAAAAATAAGGATAAAAGTGTAATGTCACACCCTACTCCTGCTAGGATACTAATTGTGTGAATAGGACGTTTACTAATCCTATATCTCTATTAGAATCTCTGATAGCAGTACCTTAACCATTACAACCATGATACAACTAAACCAATTAAAATAAATAAAGTGAAAACCAAAGTCAATTTAAATCTGTTGGGGAAGAAACTAATGTTAGCTATATTACATAACATAGTTTATCCTTCACAAAATTTATCAAAACATAAATATAATATTCCACAAGATGTCATAAAAAAATACACCACCAAAGAAGTCGGCGGCTTTACCCTCGGCTTAGAGTATATAAAACTACTTGCAGCATACGCACTAGTATCGCAAGTACAATCAAGATTATGCTCCTCGGGCTCTGGTGTCCACACTAGTCACTGCCATAGTCAGCCATGGAAGAGGAAGTGTCACTACTCATTGGCACAATGATACTTGCATCATCATCTAAAAAGCAACATGCACGTGGTGTGAGCCCCAACTAGCTCACTGAGGGATGGGGTTCATGCAAGCATACACAAATAAGTCATAATGCGAGAATGATGCAATTCATTTTACTTTAACCACCTAGCATGCAACTAAGTTAGTTTCATGCTACTATGATGCATTAAATAGTATCCCTGGTCCTAGAAATCTCACATCAGTCACCCAATGATAAAACCTTAGTCATGATTAGGTGAATGTGGTCCCAAAAATGCGATTGTCGGTTAGCCAGCAAACCCCTGATAACCTCCTCTTGGCAGTCATGACACCAAAAATAATATTGGCCATGCCAAACTAGTTTTCACCTCAGTCCCTAATCACATTGTACTGCAAAAGTTGCATTCCGGTAGGGTTCATTGAACATACCATAATGGGTTATCCAACACCTCACCCTCTATTGGTAAGGGATAGTAGCATAGGGAATGTAGATCTATCCACGATAATCTACATGTCTTTCATAGTGATACATGTAGTATGAAATATGATATCAGAATTACAATAGGCCACATCGCTTCCAGGTCTAAGCCTATCTAGCATACATATAGTTTAGTATGGGATACAAGTTATCAGACTTACCATCGGCCACACCGCACACCCATTTCCAAGTATGACCATGGCGTACATGGTTCTGGAATTACCATCTGCTACACTGCATATCCATAGCCATATCTAACTCCAATGCACACCCAATGTATGATGTAATCATCCATACGACGATCACAGTATTGGAATCCCTCTCGGCCACATTGGATTTCATTCATACAATCGAAACATATAAGCATTTTATCAAAGTTAAAACATGTTATATAGTTTAAATATAGATACATATGATTGAATTAATGAAAAATGATTGCTAAGGCATGCTTACAATTCTAGTAGTGTAAAACACTCAAAAATAAGTTCAGACCACCACTCACCTATCGATTGGGTAAGTAAATTTCCAAAGAATACACACCAGAACCAAACCACACTAGGCTTCATCGAACGTGATCGTCTCAGTCCTAGTTACAAGGGTAAATGAACGTTAAAACGCGTTAAAAAGTGTCCATGAGGGTCCATGGAAGGTCCTTAAAACTTTAGCAAAACTATGAATTTTGATAGTACAGTAGACCATTGGTAGGTAACTATTCCTACCGATGAGGAAACAGTAGTTGAATTGGGTCTCCAAGGCCACCGATAGCTAGCCACCAGTTGGAAGTGCTCTTATGGATGGGTTCCTACTGGCAACCAGCCTAGAAGTTCAACAACTTCATAGGACTCTACCGTTGGGTCTGATTATTGGATATTGTTCCAAGGAGATCGTAGAGTGTCTTCCCACCATTTATTCAAATCCGATTCATTGCATTTCCACCAAATAAATGGTTGAAAACAACTTCCCTATTTGGGTCAAAATGACCCCGATGCTCAGGTAGCTCACTTTGAGCTTGGGAAACATATGGGGGAGTGCAATGCACACTACCCTGACTATCGGAAGTCATCGGGTTGAAGTCTACCCCTCCAACCTAGAAAATCCTTAGTCCACTACCTACCCAAAATTAAAACGGAGAAGGAATGGGGTTGGGGAAGGTGTATCCTTACCTTCGAAGGTAACCAACAACAATTGGGACAACTAGGGGCCTCCCCCTACTTCCTTCTTCTTCTCCTTCATTTTCTCCTCCTTTCTCTTCCTCTCCCACGTTTTTCCTAGGTGAGAAATGAGCTCCAAAGCTCATTTCCACCTTATACAGGTAAAGGCCTTAATGACCATTTGCTTGTGCACTGAGCTAGGACCAAAATGGCTTAAGTCAGTATCAGATCACGTGGACTCACCACCATGGACCCAAAAAGTTTGTAAGTCAAGTGGATAGGTTCCATATGTTGTTGGAGCATGGGTGGAGTTGGCCATGATGCCCCGTAATAGGTTCCATGGGCAAAGAAGGAAGTTTAGTACAATAAGGCCCACCAGTTGATGTCCACCAGTAGGAGACTGTCCAACCGGTTGGGTGTTGCCATTGGTATGTACAATTGCTGCACTTATTTGTTTTCATCCCCCTTTATGCCAATCCTTAAGAGGGTATCCTAGGATATGTGCAAGGTCTTTCTATGTCGTTTTCACCACACAAGGGGGGTTGAGTGAGGAGTTGTTAGGTCGCTCACCGCTTAGGCTTGGAAGGTTTGAATCCCTTCTAATTTGATAGCTAAGCCTTGGGCTAATAGGTATGGTCATCCTTTCCCTCAAAATAGGAGATTTCCACCATTCAAAAATCACTGTTGCAATCAACATTTGACACAAGACATATTACAAAAGTTTAAATTTGACTGGATTAACATTCCCCCACTTTACAAGAATTCGTTCTCAAAATTTAGCATAGCTAGTAAGTAGAATAATCCAGGATATTTCTTCTTCATCTCATCCCCTCGCTCCCATGATGCTTTTTGTTTTGGATGGTTCATCCGTTGTACCTTAACGAAGGAAACAGTACGATTACAGAGGGTGTGCTCCTTCCGGTCGATAATCTTCTCTAGCTACTCCACGTAGGAAAAATAACTATTCAATTTACATGGTATGTAAGGCAGGATATGATTTGCATCGGGGATTTATTTTCTTAGCTTCAATATGTGGAATACATCATGCATACTATCCAATTATAGCAGTTGTACTATCCTATATGCCACTAACCAGATCTGGGCTCATACTTCATATGGCCCCATGAACCGTGGACTTAGCTTCCCTTTCTTGCCAAAATGCATCACCACCTTAGTTGGGCAGATTATAAGGAATATGTTCTCTCTAACTTCGAGCTCCATATATTTTTCCTAACGTCAACATAAATTTTCTGTTTAGACTAAGCTACCTTTATTCTTTCTCTGATCACACCCACCTTTTCACTGGTGGCATGTATCAAGTCTGGGTCCAAGATATACCACTCATGAACCTTGTCCTAATAGAGTGCATCTGGAATTTCTTACCATATTGTGCTTCCAATGGATACATACCAATGGTATCTTAGTAGCTATTGTTGTAGGAGAACTCATAAGTGAGATGTGCTCATCCCAACTATAGCTCATATCAAGAAAACAAGCCCTGAGTATGTGTATAGTATTGTATATTAATAATATAGCAATGCATGTGGGTTAGGACATAAAGAAAGGGGAATATTCGAAACCATCATCTAATAGGAAGACCGGTTTAACCGGGTGAAGTGGGTGCCTAACACCTTCCTAACTTCATAACTTGATACTTTCCCTAAACTCTGGACTAGACCGAGTCAATCTCGAGTCCGTCATCCCGTGTCTTAGGCCCAAACCCTAGGTGGCTACTTCAATTGTTTTCAAATGTTTATTTGTATTATTAAAATATATCTGAGGCGGATAGCCCCATGAAATAGGCCCCCCACATGTCTTCTGTGAGGATGCGATGGCATAGGGGACCTATGGGTGCGGCTCGATGACCACCCCCTCCACAGTGGCAACTCCACTGGGGAATTGCCAAGCTTCCAATATTATATGCTACCATTAAATGTAAGAATATTTCCCTTATTGTATTTGCATTAAAACATGTTTTTCTAGCCTATGTTTGTAACTGTATGCGCTAACCGCATCATGCATCGTGGCCGAAGTGAAATCATGTGGTGAGGATACTCCCTTTCGTGCCCACACCCGGCTAGTGCACAATATACTAAGTATTTAAAGAGCACATGATACCCGCTTCCTATACAAGAATGCTTAAAGCACAATGTTACGGCGAGGATGACCACTATAGTGGCAGCACCCTCGAGGAGGTCTGTGCACTTTATGGTATTCTGAGATCATATGGTAGTACTTTTTGCATTACACTCTTGTACACACTCATAGCATGATTTCATCTAACCCTGTAGCCAGTTGCTTCATCTCGCGTGTAATCACGAGTAATGGGCAAGGATACCACCCCCTTGATACCGTACCATCAGGTATTTCAAAAGGATCACGTACCTTAAGTATATAGATCCTGTCAAGGAAGCCTGTTTGGTCCTATTGTGTCCACTGCATCCTTGCATCATGTAGGAAATAAATGGAGAACCCCTAGGAATGCCATAAGCTGACTGAGTAAGTTTGTTTGAGATCTAAGTTGGAGTGTTCTTATGATATATTCAAGTTGTCAGGAATATGCTTTCTCTCTCAAGTGGGTTGTCGGTCAAAGATCAGAAAATAGGGAAAGACATATCGATGGTTTGGTATGTAAGATTCTGGGCGGTGATTCCTATCAAATCCTATGGGATGCCGAGCCATCAAGTAGGTGCATTCTACGAGCGCCTGGAGTAGAACAAATCGTCAAGTGAGATAAATAACAGAGAGTAGAATCCAATAATGTAGGATACCTCATAAGACCACTTTTTGCTAAGATCGCCCATGTTTGTACTAACCTTGTATGAAACGCTTGTTTGCAAAAACAAAAAAACAAAAAACAAAAAACTGAAAGTCAAAAAAGATTCTGAAGCCAAACCATCTTTGTGAATCAGGCATGATTCTAAGGCCAATAGATCTCCCGTCGTACGCGTGGACTCGTCAGGGTAGCGGGTCGACTCACCTAAGTCCAGTATCACTCCGGTTAGGCAATCCTTCATCATAGTGTCAGAGCCCAGTCAGGATGGAAGCCTTTGCTAGGGACCCAATCAGTGGTGTTGCACCTGAGCCAGCATGGGCTCATCCCTTGGAAACTATGCAAGCTGAGATGGCCAAATTTAAGAAGAAGTTGGCACAAATCCTACAGAAGATTAGGAACCTGCCTAGAGTGGATCTTGTCCCTAATCAAAATGAAAATGTTGCTAAGAACCGAGCAAGGGTGGATTCCATTTCAGGAGAGCCAGAATGGCCTAGGGTAGCCACACTAAGAGGAACCACTGTGGTACCTAAGGCCCCGCCCAAGATTGTCATTGATGGAGAAGAAGAAGAGTTTGCTGCCCATGTGCAAAGTGAGCGTCCAGAAATAGAAAGGGAAAAGAAGATAAAAGAGGAGCTGAAAAAATTAGAAGGCATGATTCAGGGTAGGAGCCAAGAGGGGCAGTCAACGGATCCCAATGAGATGAGTTTCTTCTCTGGGGCACTGGTTCTTCAGAAATTTAAATGGCAGACAGATCGGTTTAATGGGTCAGGGGACCCCAAGGCACATTTGAAGATCTTCTTGAGTATCGTCAAGTCATGGCAACTTACAGATGATCAGATGGGCCAAGCATTTGTGCTGACATTGTCAGGGCCAGCTTTGAGATGGCTAACACAGTTGGAGCTGCACAAACTCAGAATTAGGGGACAATTGTGCAAGCCTTTACAAAACAGTACTCCTACATATCTTTATTTATATATGCATATATGCTCAATACCCTTCACTTCTCTAGAATATGCCTAATTAACTCTCGAGGGACTCTGTCATAGGCTTTTTCCAGGTTAATAAAGAATATGTATATATCTTTCTTGGCAGTCCTATGGGTTTTCCTTAAGTCTACTGAGAAGGTAAATAGCTTCTATAGCAGATCTCCCTGGCATAAAACCAAATTGGTTAACTGAGATATCATATTCTCTTCTTTGGCGGACATCAGTTTCTTTCTCCCAAAACTTCATTGTGTGGCACATAAGTTTTATGCCTCCATAGTTATTGCAATCTTGAATGTCCCCTTTGTTTTTGTAGATTAGGACACGGTGCTCCTCCTGCACTTGTCCACTTATCAACAATACTCCAAAAAACAGCTCATGGCTAAGATTGGATGGATGGAGAGTTAACCACTAGACCTCCTTGTTATGGTATATGAATTTGGAATTGATGATTGATTATATATTTTGGAACTTATAATGGGTTGTTGAATATATATGCATTAATATTGAACATTGTAGTTTTTTTGAATATGAAATATAGGTATTTTGGAATATATATATATATATATATATATATATTTAACCCATATCAATGTTTTTGGAATCCAATCAGATATGCCTAAATTAATTGTTTGAATTGGATCGATATCATCCCTATTTAATCCTAATTCTTGGCAGGTGTCATATCATTGGATCAGTACGGACAAAAGGTAATAAAGTAAAAAATAGTTTTTTTTTTAGTGACAATCAGGGGTATATCTATCTGATATGGGCTGATCCTCTTGGGATCGAATCGGTATCAGCCCTGTCCAATCCCAAGACCGATTTCGATATCCCATATTGACAGGAGGGGCAATTATGGTTTTTTCGTTCTTAAGGGAAACTTATATCACTCCCTTGCCCTCACCTGCCTCTCTCATCCCTCATCTCTCATGGCTCCTCTTCTCTTCCCTGTGATTCTCCATTACCTCTCACTTGGGTAAGTTTCTCTTTCTCCCTCTCTCTCTCTCTCTCTCTCTCTCTCTATATATATATATATATATATTAGGGATTTGATTTCTGAATTTTATTTTTTAGATTCTCACATTTGGGAAACAACAAGCATTGTATTAAATCTGGTTATTCGAAGGTAAGTCCCTCTCTCTGGATGATAGAGATCAATTGAAAGTCATTAAAGAATTTCTGTTTTCGTTCCCCTTCTTGAATGTTGCAATCGAACACCTTTCGGAATTCTTGTTCTTTTGTTTCAATGTTTCTCTTTTTTTGAACCAAATCTTTTACGTTACTGGGATAATTCCTTTCATCATGGTTCATAGCTACATGCAATTGTGGAGGCTAAGAATCAATTAGGGTTCGTACCACTTACAGCACCTTCTCTAAAGTAGCAGAGGAACATATATGAGTGATGCATATGTGGCTGTGGCTGTGGCTGTGGCTTTGGCTTTGGGTAGCCTCATAATAATTCCCAATGTGCATTGTGTACTTTGGGCACAATCCCCTTAAAGTGTTCGGGTTCAGGCAAATATTAGGAATTAGGGTCAACCACTTAATATTAGAAAGCCCAGGGACTCATTTAATGGTGGGGTAACTGGTAAGGCCGTATATAGGCCTAAGAGGAGAAAAGAATATGAATGAGATAAAAAGGATGATAAGGACAAGCCCTGCTTTGTTCCCTTAAAGTGTTCAGGTTCAGGCAAATATTAGGAATTAGGGTCATTTAAGGGTCCGGTAACTGGTAAGGCCGTATATAGGCCTAAGAGGAGAAAAGAATATGAATGAGATAAAAAGGATGATAAGGACAAGCCCGGCTTTGTTCTCTCTCTCTCTCTCTCTCTCTCTCTCATTGATGTAAGTTATAACATAAGGGGGCTTGGAGGGGTGGGCTGACTAGCTTAGTGCCCTTTCCCCTTGGCACATGGTAGAGTCAGGTTCGTTGGGTCAAAAGGCCTCTTATCAAGCTACTCTACGAAAGGTGCAATAGTTTTATATTTAGCCAAGTCTCCTAAAGTTGAGTTGGGTTGGATTGCTTTTAGACCTTAATATTGTCCTACATCATGATGATTCCTATTGCCTTTCAATCCCAACTATTTTTAATTAGTATGTTTCGGTTTGCATTCATATATTTATTATACAGAGTACTACAAACTACTGGGCTACAGTTTAATATTCTAGGTTTGGTTTCATTGTGTGTGTTCCTGTGTATTCCACAGTTGATGATAGAATACATGGTTGGGAAGGAGAAGCCCAAAAGGCAGAAGCAGTCTGAGACTCTCTGTATTGATATTTTTGGGCAAAGTCCATTGGTTTGTAACCCTTTTGAATCTCTTGTTCTCTCTTGTGACCTCCTCAACATTTTGCATTTATTTTAGCATAAACTTCTATTGCCTGGCACTGGCTCTCTGCCTGTTTGACCTGACTTGCGGTCCCCTCTCACTCCCACCCCCACCCGCACCCCCACCCGCACCCCCACCCCCACCCAAAAAAAACCTAGAAAAAACAAAACTCTCAGACTCTTATAGACTCTTACACCACCAGCAAGTCCTGTGATATCTTTCTTTCCTCTTTTTTCTTACACACCCCTAGCAACAATGGGAAGTTTATCGAAAATAAATTGCAAATCAGATTAAAAACCTATCATAATTGATGTTGAGCAGATGCTTTTATTGTATATTTTAACAATAAGTGGGACCTACTTTGTGTACTTTGGTTGTTTCAATTTCTTAAAAAAAAAAAATAATAATAATAAATTCTATAGATGAACAACCAATGGGAGTGTATGACAAAACATAAATTAGGCATGATTTCTACTTTTCATTTGGGGCAGGGCAATCATTTAACCCATCTTGTGTGTGACGTTGACACCACATTTTTAGATATAGTCATTTTTCCCATATAATTTTTAAAGTTATAGAAATCATTGTGTTCATAGACATATCAAACTTTTTTTTTTTTTTTTTACAAACTATTTGTTTAGTAGTTGCCAAGCAGTTTTCAGCTTCTTACCAAAAATTATTTTAACTAATGATTTTTGTTACATGGGTAAAAAAAAAAAACATGATACCAGCCTAAATTCTCCTACTTTGTCTTATTCGCCGAAACGTAAACTACTACCATTCCTCTTCCTCCTTTTAATTTTTTTATTAAAATCAAAATTTCCATTGTTAGTTGGTGGAAGTGGGACCCACGTTTCTACTTCTTCCTCTTCTTTCCCGGCAGAAGCGAATCATCCCCCGCCGCTGAACCCGTCACGTTGCTCCGGCGAACCAAGTTGAAGCATAAGCTTGGGGATGATGAATCAATGAAGCTTGCCCATAATTCTCATGCTGAGCTTGAATTAGCCAGAAGGATATCCAGGCGGTAGAGACCGACAATAAATCAGGGGAGGGGCGGTCCTTCGATCTGCGGAACATATTGCTGGATTGGAGACTAGTAGTGTCTCGGCCATAGATTCTGCATCCTTGATTCATGATGTCTCTTATTGTTCTTTCTCAGCACAAAGAATTTCTCTTTTAGGTGAAATACATCTCTATCAAAATGTCTGGTAAGATTACTTTTGCAATCTCTATATCTTTCCTTCTGGACTGTTAGAATCCCATTGCACTTATAATTCTGATTTGGGTTTTCGAAGGCTTCTATATTCTTGTAGCATTGTATTAATGTGGGATAAAATTGATTATGATAAGGTGAAACATAAGAAAAGATTGGGAAGAGAGGTAGAGCGGCCATTGTGGTTCTTGGTGATCTTGGCCGCAGCCCTCGGATGCAGTATCATGCTCTTTCTCTTGCTCGCCAGGTATCCTCAGTTGAATTATTTTCATTTTTAACTTCTACTTTGATTCACATACGCCATTATTTTAATTGAAGCTTCTATAAACTGTGAATTGATCTGCTTCAAGTTTCCTGCCTTGCAAATCTTGTGTCGAGTCTTGAATAGGACTCAACTGAATTTTCTGTTCTAGTTAGCTATACAGAGCCATAATCCCGACTAATTTTGGATCACTGTACAAATACATTGTTGTTTCCATTGTGTTTAACTCAAAAAAAAAAAAATTTGGCTCGATCAAATGGTATAACTGTATAAGTGTTGTTGAACTTCCTCCTAAAAAAGGGGGGGGGGGGGATAAGAGGCTTTTATACTTCTAATCAAGATTGCAAAACTCCATATGTAGAGCTTTTTAGAGAGCTGATGTAAGCGTTACCCATGCCAAACCACCATAACCATTTCAGTCGAAGAGTGATTTATTGCTTTTAATATCGAAACACTATAGTCACCCTTATCCTTAGTTTGGTGGACCCTATCTGATTTGAGTAGATCGAATTTCTTCTTATTGCACCATCCCTGTTAGAGAATGCATTTCTTCTTCTTTTTTTTCTTTTAATCCAAGAATTGAGTATCTTAAGTGGATGCATGGTGAATCCCTGGACTTTATGAGAAATACTTTATCAAAGCAACAATACCACATAAGGAAAGATATCATTCCCCAACATGGAAGCTTATTTCATTCTTTCAACCAGTAAGTCCCAAACACTAGTCAAGCTCACATGCAGGCCAATGGAAAAACTCAATAATGAGGGGAAAACCATTTGTCACAGAGGCTTATGACATTTTATCTGGCAATGTCTCCTAGTTGCCCCAGACCTTTCAGTGTATTGTAATTTAAGTAAGAGGAAAACATGTGACTTGTGTGTTACTAGTTGAAATGTTGCTGAAAAGCTTAAGTTCCCCACTGATCCTAGAAATGGTGGAAAAAGAGTAAACTGAACTAATCCTTGTATAATTTAACATTTTTGTAGGCTTTGCCTTTACCTTTCAGTGTATTGTAATTTAAGAGAGAGGAAAACATGTGAATTGGGTGATACTAGTTGAAATGTTTCTGAAAAGGTTAAGTTCCCCACCGATCCTGCAAATGGTGGCAAAAGAGTAAACTGAAGTAATCCCTGTATCATTTAACATTTTTTGCAGGCTTTGCCTTTGTCTTTATCTGCAGCTTCAGACCATTAGAAGACAGGGGAACTTTTAACCCAGATTCCAGCATCTTGAATTGGAAACGAAGCCAAGATCCATTTGGAAATATAGTAAGCCCTTAAGTGCAATAGTTGCAGATACTAGTGGGAGTTGGGTGATGCTGGTAAGGGTGTTTTAGGATGTGGAATCATCATCACCAAAGCAGTGTGTATGTTCAACTCAATATCTGGTTCCAGAATAGGCAGAAGTACCCCATTTGAGCATGAATGGGCTTCAAAGGTATGCCTTGTAGAGTAGGAATGGGTTTCAACAGTATACTATATGGAGTACGAAGTGCAGATAAGACCTAACCCAGTTTCTGTTCAAATTTTTAATCATGGCAGTGTTTAATCATTAATTAAAACCAGCAGCTTTAAATGTTGCAAATGTATCTGCTTCGGATCAGCCCCGATACAAAGGGCTGCAATTACTTTCCTTTCAGCTATAACTCTGCTATTGCTTACTGTAGAGTTCATGGTGATAATATCAGGTGATATCTCCCAGATCCAAGCCTTCTGTCCAACAGGAGTGGCATGCCTCTCATCAAAGAACAGATCTTGTGGATTGGAACCCTAAACAAGGATGACTACATGCGTAGAAATTTTTCTGTAGGCTTTGTTTACCTGGAAATTTTCCTTTAAATTTGTTTCAACCTGGGAACAAACACAACCTGAAGAGGGTGGGGGGAGAGATGCCCAAATATCCATGTTGAAAAAGCCAATGGACATGTCAGAGAAGGACAACAATGTGCAAAGAGAAGCCCCAAGAATGGAGCTATACTTAAAACTCCAATTTTATCCCTTAGATTGATGGGCAGATGAGAATATGGGTTTTCAGAGAATTATACTTTTAACCCTTCTTATAGGGCTTGACTGTGTAAACCAAGAAGAAGAAAAATAAGTTCAGTGAATTTTGTCATTTGTCACAATCAGCATTACAATTAAGGAGGTTCTTGTAAGTAAATAGTAACTTTTCGAGGAAACTTCTCGACTTTCTACATTATCTATAAAGTAACCCATCTTGAACGTCCAGTAACAGTGAAAAGTGCTCTTCTTTGAATTGATCCCCATCCTAGATATAGTTCCATTATTAAGTGTTTCGGAGACATTTTGTTTGAGATTCTTCTAGATCAAAAGAAGATTGACATGGCCCCCAAAAGCAATGCTTTTAGAATAACAAAAAAGCAACTGTCAGTAAGGATGAGACTATTTGCCATAACAAATGTTTCACATAAAATTATCTGTCAAAAGGGTTAACCAAGTATTAACTATGATGGTATAAAAAAATTGTGTACATGTTACTACTTTTAGAATCACATAAGTTGACACCTCATTATGAATTCCCTTTGATAGAGGTGTTGGATTTATGGGCTAAATTAATTATTCGGGTTGATTAAATGGGTGAGAGTCAAATTACATGAACCGGTTCGGTCCACTCTCAAGCTTAGGGATATGCTGGCTCAAACCATTGTGGTTTAGGGTTTTGAGTGCAGGACAGTATTATAAATACTAGGTTTTGGGTCCCTACAACCATTATTCACTCTTCCCCACTTTACCACTAAAGTGAGAGAACCAAGGAGGTTTAAGGGGCTGTAGAAGATCCATAGCCAAGCCAAAAGAGCGAAAGTCGGAGTGACCAACATCAATCATCTTCAGCATACTAGGTGAAAGGTACAAATCGATCCTCCATAATTTTATTAGATTCGTGTTATACCAAGATCCATAGCCAAGCCAATAGAGCGAAAGTGGGAGTGACCAACATCAATCATCTTCAGCATACTAGGTGAAAGGTACAAATCGATCCTCCATAATTTTATTAGATTCGTGTTCTTGTTTTTCCTGTGTGGTTTCCTCCATAGGGTTTCAATCTCAAACCCATAGGAAGTTCTAACAGTGCCAACTTCAATCCCTGCCCTATTCATCTGCTTCACAGGCTCGGGAGAATGAGGTCTCTAAGTTACTAAACAATCTCCTTGTTATGGAAGAGGATTTCTGCCACAAAAAATCCAGATTATCTTGGCTTCAAAGTGGGGATCGGAATATCCGATTTTTCACGCAAGTACTCCCCAAAGGCACCAGAAAAATCGTATTTTGAAGCTTAAATGTCTAACTGGAGGATAAACTAACTCAGAATAGGAGGTTTACTTGTAAATATCAGATTATTATCACTCAAATTTCCAATCTGAAGGAGTTGATGATGTTCTTGTCTGCTTGGTCGTTGAAGCTATTGATCCTTGCATCTTATCTTCTGAAAACAAAGCTCTTAACAAAATTCCTAATCTTGATGAGGTGCGAAAGGCTCTCTTCGCAATGAATCCTCTAAAATCTCCAGGTTCAGATGGTTTCCCACCCCTATTCTTTCAACGTTTTTGGGAACTAACGAAAGATGATCTCTATGCAGTTGTTGCTCATGTTTTTCTCTACAAGGGAGATTCCAAATTCGTGTAATGAGACATTAATTTGTCTCATCCCCAAAATTGGAAAGCCTGAATCAGTAGATCATTGCAGACCAATAAGTCTCTGTGGAGTGGTTATCAAAATCATCATCAAGATCATAGCTTCAAGATTGCAGTCTATCCTTGGCTGAATTATTGCTCCATCCTAGTCACCCTTCATCCTTGACTGTTTGATCTCTAACAACATCTTCACTGTACAAGAAACCTTCCATTCCATCAAGAAGAGGACTAAAGATAAAAAGAGTATTCTTACTCTAAAATTGGATATGAAGAAGGCTTTCCATAGGGTGGAATGGTCTTTCCTCAATGATATTCTCCTTCGTATGGGGTTCAGTAGTAGCTTTGTTACCTTGGTCATGAGCTGTGTTCGATCTATCCATTATACATTTCTCATCAATGGAGGCGAAGGTTTTCCCTGTCTCCATAGAGAGGGATTAGAAAAGGTGACCCTCTTTCCCTTGCCTTCTTCATCATATGTTCTCACGCCCTTAGTTGCACCTTAAACAAATCTTGAGAAAGTGAACAGATTAATGTTTTGTGGACTGATCGGCCATTTCAGGCTGAATCGGATGATTCTGCCCTCTTTTTTTAGTAGAAAAATATTTTTTGGACAAATTTGAACCTTTCATTGATTAGTATCGAGCAAGTCACAGCCGATACTGATACTGTAATACCCCATATTGAGAAAACCCTAACTGTGGTATATATTTTCAGGTACATGTTGGAGATGGAAGAACACAGGAACTTCTGACTTTGGTAGGTATGTGGAAGGGTGTTTTTATTTTTGTAATATTTATCTGATGGTGTGGCATCATGGAGTTTTTTTAATATTTAAGTATCTTTGGTTATACAATTTTGATGTTAGTGTTTTGTCATATTTATTTCAGAAGGAACGTCATATGCATGGGAGTTTTAAACTTTAAATGATTGAATTTGAGTATCAATTTTCATATATAGTCAATCTAAGTCGTTCCCTAAATATTCAATTGTTAGATCAATCTTTGATCCACATGATAAAATTAAATATATCCTTCCAGATATTCCATCCATAGAGGTGCATTGTTACCATATCATGTGTTTGATTCTGACACCAACAATATATTTTGATAACAAAGTATTGAAAATTGTTTTTTTTAGGTAAAGTATACCTGGGGTGGGTAACATTTGGGGGAATTACATATGGGTACGTAAGTATACCATAAGCACAAGTTGCATCAAACCTAGGACATATAAACAATTGGAATATCATGTTAGAAGACATGGTAATGGGTAAACAAATAATTGTGAAGGAGATCATAAAATGTAGAACAAAATTTTCAAAACATTACTTCAGGACTCACCACCATTAGTAAATGATGGATACAACAGCTCTCATTATTGCCATGTCTTGTACCTGTCCATATTATAAACTTGCCTTGTCCACACGAGCAATCACTATTGGTGGAAGTCATTGTTGATAGTGTCTCAAGTTGTGAGGTAGGTTTAGAAGAAAATAGTTTGTACTTGAGGAAGAGAGTGGGGGGGAGAGTTAGAAGTCAATATGGGAGGAACTACTTTCTTAAATAGTGTATGCCCTGTTCCATTTTGTCATATGTGCGGTGTTGTGCTAACAATGATCCCATGGATGTCTTTGTAAAGGGAGATATAATAACAAGAATTTCCCAAGGATTGGGGGTCTGGCACTGGGGTATTAACTTGATATTCCCTGATTTTATCAAAAGCTTGTTCACATCTTTTGGTTTCTTAAAGAGCTTGAATATTGATTCATATACCACTATTAACTGAGCTATGAATCGATAATGTATTAGATTCTTATGAGGAATCATTTAATTTCTTTATCAATTTTTGGAGGTAGCATGTCTCTGATTGCTTTTATTTTGGCAGGTCTACTTTGATTCCTCTCTGTCTAACCATAAACCCCAAAAGCTTCCCTTTGGTAGCTCTGAATACACATCTCTGGGGATTCAGTCTAAATTGATATTTTTATTATCCTGAAGAATTTTACTAGGGATTCTATGTGCCTTCATGGCCTTTTTATTTGACAATCTTGTGTCATAAGACTTCCTAAACCATATTAAATTTTTTTTTTTTTGCTTTTTTAATAATATGAAAGTGAACTGATTAATGGTTGTGATCGAATTTTAATTACCGTCCTAAACATATGTATCTAAAATAACGTCCTAACCATTCGTCATCTAAGAATTTAAAGATTCAAGCCACGCAATTAAAATTAAATAAATAAATAGCTGAAAATAAACAACCCATGCAATTAAAAAAAAAAACAATGAAGAAAAAAAATGCTGAAATAAAAATAAAAAAAATGAAATGGGATAAAGCTAGAGAGAGACTCACAAGTAGGTTTCTCTACTTAGCTCGAGAGATGCATATAATATGAGCTTCCCTACTTGACCAGAGAGTCACTCTTACAAGGGTTACTCTACTTGGCTTTAGGGAAAGTGAGACAATTACAATAAAAACAATAAATTGATGGTTCTATGGCTAGGAGAGACAAAGCCAACACATACACTAGCCATGAACCTTATGAGAAAGGGATAGCAATAATGTAACGACTGAAATTAAATTCTTAAATTAAGAAAGAAAGGGTAGTCAGAAGAGGGAATGAGAGGGGAGAAAGAAGACTACTGAAGGAGCCTACTTACTTGAACTGAAAACTTGATCGATTTGAGATACTACCAGTACTAAAAACCAGATCTGGAATAAACCAAATCTAAAATTTCTAGTACTAGAGAAAACAAATTTGAACAAAAAAAAAAAAATTTGAACTTGAAAGACATGCTTCATAGCTTGTTCTTGTCACCTAGAACTAAGCCTAGAATTAGAACTTGAAAATTACAACTTCAATTGCTTAAACAATAAAAATAAAAGACTGACTCAAAAACAAAAGTGCTTGCATTAATTGAATAAAAAGAACTTACAAAAGTATTTAAAGTATAAACCTAGAACTAGAGCTAGAGAAAGAGATAGAGCAACTAAAAAAAAATCCTAGAAGAAGAATGAAGTGCCTCCTCCCCTTGTGTTAATTCTATTATATAGAGAATGGGGGAGGGAAGCTAAAGAAAAAAAAATTTATCTTGTTGATGAGGTGGAGGAGAGAGAAGATAGAGAATTGTAGGAAGTAGGGAATCTCCAATGATTTTTTTAATTATTTTTTTCCTTTCCCATTTTTTTCTCCCTTTTTCTATTTTTCTCTTTATTTCCTTATTTCTCTCTCCTCTTGCGTAAGAAACCCTTTGAGAGAAAATCTTCTAAAAAAAAACCTTAACAAAATGATAGCTAAGAGGTTCGAACTTGAGACCTCCTTATAAGCAAAGAATTTTGCACACCATAACTCACCAACTAGCTAGGTAGTTGTTGTTACCAAAACCGAATTTTCAATCACTTAAGGATGTGGTCCATCGATCCTTGTTAGCATTTGAAATATTCCTTGTACCTCTGGGACAACTGCAAACGGGCTCGTTCTGCATCTCGGTTCAGTTCTGATCCATTATTCTTTTTCTGGTCAAAAAATAATAATCACTTATATGGTTGACCAAACGAATGTGTACTTGCAATTAAACACGTCCATCTTGCTCAGAATTTCATTCTCTTCGTAATCATGAAAAGAAATTGGACCTCTTTACGTGTAAAATTAGAGATATAACGTCTGATAGTTTTTAAGGCCTTGAAATTATAAAACCTGCAAAAAGAGAGTAAAACCCAAGGTAACTCCATTGTAAATATGTAAAATGCATGTTTTACTACACTAGGTTTCACACATAAATGTGCTCATCACTAATTATTAGGGATTTTTTTTTTTAACTTTTCCATTTTCTGCGTTATTATATGTGCCCCATTTATAACTACGAGGATTTTCTTAAAACTTCCCCTTTATGTGCATTATTATGTGTTCAAGTTTTTTTTTTTTTTTTTTATGGGAGAAAGATACATCAATTTTTAAGAAAGAGAGAGAGAGAGGGGATGAGGCACTATAGAGATGATTAGAGAGAGAGGAAGAGAATTATAGAGAATTTATTATTATTATTATTATTATTATTATTATTATTCATCTTCCATTTTGAGGGGTGAGAAGATGAGTGAAATGTTTTTTAAAATAATTATAGAGATTTAATTATGGAGAGAGAGAGAGAGAGAGAGAGAGAGAGAGAGAGAGAGAGAGAGAGAGAGAGAGAGAGAGAGAGAGTAATAGCAAGAATTACTTCCTCGTTTCTCTTCCACGTTTAGAGAAAGAAAGGGAGAGAGATAATTATTATTTTTCTTCATGTTCCATTTTGAGGGGTTTTTTGGTCATTTAGAAATTTATTTTGTAGATGTCAATGGTTTTTTCGTCTTTTTGAAAAAGTATATCAAAGAGAGAGAGTATGCACTTTTTAATAGTAGTATGATATATTACAACAAATTTAGATATGATAAGATACAAATAAAGAGAATAATACAATGGAAACAACAAATAAAGAATTTTTCTCCTAAACTTTTTACTAAATAAAAAAACCATATCCTTTGTCTGACCGTATCTCTATCATATGCCTAGTTTGAGTACATGTCAAAATATAAAATAATCATAAAAAATTATCAATCTTTGAATTACTTTAGACTATTTAAATTTAAGAAAATGTATGGAATATATGTTATGCCATTCAATTGAATTATAACATCAAATTTAACATATGATCAACTTCTCGTTCAATAGTGTGAGTTTGCCATTAGATATGCCATATCGCAGATAATGGGTGTGGAACTTCTTTGGCAATTTATCTTGAAGGGTGGTTAGAGTCTTTTTTTTTTTTATTTATTTTAGAAATGGGTTCTTGTTAGATTTTTTATCTATTTTATTATATTTAAGTTTCAAAAGGAAGTCTTTCTTTTCTGTGTTTTGATTGTCTTGTTATGGTGTGGGACCCTTGGGGTCAAATTAGTGGAAAATGGTCAATAACACCCTATGGGAACCCTAAATTCTATTCATGGCCATTACCATGAGTAGAGAGGTGGGAGAAGAGAATTGATAGGAATTAATTTCATTTATGAAATTAATTCTTAATTCATGCCATAGGTTATTGCCAAATGGAGATAAATGGTCAATGTCATTATATGGGTGTCCTAAAGTACATTCATGGTTATTACCCTGAGTGGGGAGGTGGGCTAAAAAATAGTTAATAACGCCTTATGGGAGCCCTAAACTCCATTCATGGTCATTACCAAAAGTGGAGGGTGGGCAAAGAGAATTGATTGGGATTAATTCAATTTATTGAATTAATTCCCAATTCATGTCTATATGACATTTTTCTCCAATTAACTTGCCATTAGTTAGAGGTTACTCTTGAGGAATCCAAGAGGGTGCGAGGGTTGGTTTTGGGTCTACATAAACCTAATCAAATACCTTGCAAAGACATACATTCGCACATTGATATTTTATCAATTTCTACTTATTGTAACCATACAAGTTTTTCTCTTCTTTCCATTTTCTCTAAGTCTTGTATAATGTTAGAGGGGGACTACTGTGCTGTAGCTTTTTGCTCGTAGAAGGGACTAAAAGAACTGCCTCATCTTTTAGTGGGAGGTTGTTTTATCTTTGAGGTAGAGATGCAGAATAATTCTTGACAGTAGAGGACATCAATTACCTTAAAGGCTGCACTATAAGTGTGACTCAACCTCTATTATGTTCGAAGCTTCTTCGGTAGTTGTGGTGGAGATTTAACATCTATTTCCAATATTTTCTCATTTCATTTTAGCTAATGATCAACACTACAACAACATAGTTTCTACTGCAAAAGATTTGTATTGCAATTTATATTTTGTAAGAAATTGTAATACAATTACCCAACAGTTCTTCACATTTTTTAATCTACTTTATTCTATTTTTTCGTACGTAATTATGAGATAATTGATGCACTTTATTGGTTGTGTTAGATAATATGTATTGTTAATGATATATTTTTATCGGGGTTGAGTTTTTTTCCCCCAAACTAAAAGTATTAACAAGTATAAAACATATTATATGTGTTTTATTGGTGTATAATACAGGTACCTATAGAATACGCATATAATACGGATTTTTTTGGATTGATACGTCAAATTATGACTTTTATTGAAACATTTAAATAAGAAAAAATATGCGTATTATACACAACTTTGACTTAGGATTCGTAACGGCCATTAAAAATGTATCAAATAATGAAGATTCAAAAGTGTTTTAACTTACCAAAAATTAAGAATATTTAAAATGGAATACAAATAGAGTAGACTAGTAGAGTCCTGCTCTAACTATAATTCTCTCTCTCTCTCTCTCTCTCTTCGCCGACTTTCTCTAATATTTCTAAAACTCCGAAGATCTCATTCTCCCTCTTTATTCCTACTCCCTCGCAAGGCTAAGGCCTATAGTCTCTTAGGTCGAGATCGTTTTCTAGGTTTTTAAATTCTTCAATTTGGTATTTCTGTTTCTCTTTCGATGATGGCAACAAGGAAGAGAAAGACTATAGAGATGGAAAAGTTTTCAACATTATTCACTTGCCTCGGGCGATCCAAAAAGAACAAAAATGAGGGAAATATGAAGAAAGAGCGACCTAATTGGTCTCATCTTTCAATTGAACTTTTTTGAATTTATAGTGGCAGATCTATTTTAATTGATATAAAAAGCAAGCAATGGAGATTTACAGAATGTCTTGGACATCAATGTCTCATCACCTCCACGATGAATCAATCAATACCATGGCTAATGATCTTGAACTTCCATCGTTGATTAATTTCATCATGTATACTCATCAACCCATCTTCAAAGAAAACTTACTTCATCGAAATCAAAGTCATTAATGGAACTAATTATAGTGTTCAAGTTTGTTCTACCAAGTTTGGTTAGTTTTTACTATCTCAAGTTAGTATTCACATTCGAACTTCCTTTTTTCTCTAGTCTCTTAGACTCACTTTAACATAGTCGGCCTCGATATAGGTAAATCAGTATTAATTGGAATTGATGAGATCCGATTTTTAAAACCAGGTGAGGAGACAGAAAATAAACATTTGTGATTTGGTATATTAAAATGATTTAATATCTTCAACTTAAAAAAAAATAATTTAGTATTTCATTTTTATTTTTTTTATTTATTTTTTTGATAGGTAGGCCCAAGTAGAGTTGAACTCTTGACCTCTTTATTATGAGAAGTTGGTATTTCATTACTCTTTTTTTTTTTTTTTTTTTTTGGTGAATAAAAATATATTAAAGAAAAGAAAAAAAGGAAATACAAAACCAAGCCAAGGCTATCCAAAGGCCGACGCCCAAACAAATGAAGAACCAAGGGGAGGGGACAAAACAACCATCAAGAGGGATACAAGAAAAACTAGGGGTGGAGGCAAATTACATACAAAGAAAAGAATGGTACACTAAAAGAAGGGGGAGGGGAGAAACAAAAGAAAGAAACTTCATCAAAGTTAGGGGGAAGAGGAGACAAGTGGAAACAAAAGGCGATTAACAGAATGTTGTAATCTTTTAGTTCGCCACTTAGTTACAACAAATTACACTACCTTTCAAGTAATTAACTCTTAATAAGGATTCATGCATGTTGTTGAGATATTTAAGAATCAATGCTCCATATAAAGTGTCAAAGACACTCTAGTCTCGAGAGGAAGTTGTTTTATGCAATAACTAGTTAATTAAATACCCTCGAGTGCATTGTGTAGTCACTTAAAAATGCAGAGATAGAGAATTATATGACACATAAAAATCTACATCAGTATCTGAGAAAGAGAACCTATATATACACATAAAAATCTAAATAAAATTGTGTGAGAGAGAGAACCTATATATACAAAAAAAAAAAAAAAAAAAAAAAAAGAGAGAGAGAGAGAGAGAGAGAGAGAGAGAGAGAGAGAGAGAGAGAGAGGATTACAACAAAATTTAGATATTGTAAGATACATCTGAAATTTAGAGATTGTGAGATGGCAGTGCTTTCTGTGGGTTTCTTTGGTTTTGCTCTCCGGTGTGTTAATTGCAATCAGCATGTGAACCATGAACGAGCATTGCAGATTTGGAGTTTTCTAAGGATCAAAGAGTGCTCATTGCACGAGTTATGGGTGTTTCTATCGTCGGCAATAGTTGTGGTAAGTGACACTCCAACGTGCACCTAATGTGACGACGGCCCGTCCCAGTGGCTCAGTCTATTGATAGGCCGTAGGGCCTCCTCGCCTGCATCGCTACAAACCATGCCCTATACTCCCATTGCCTGTTGCAGGAGGGTAAGAGACTCTGATATGGAAAAATGAGGATGTGGGCCGGCTGAGTGTTGCCCTTCAATTTTATTCTGGATGCATTTTCTCTTCATCTGCATCATATTACTGTAACTTTGCTTTTCTATATCTTTTTGGATGGTGGGTCTCGTTCTTGTTTAAAATATCCTTTGACACTAGACACTAGACCCTGGAGCTGGGAGCTTCACTCTCAGAAACTACATAAAATGGTAAAAAAACATGTTTTAACTGACATGTGATTGAAATGTGTTGTAATAGAATCTTGGAAGGTATCATTTTACCTTGTTTGGTTAAAAAAAAAAAAAAAAAAAAAACCATATGCTCTGTCTAACAATATCTAAGAAAGTTTTTCTCGTACGAAACTTTAAAGGAAAAAAAAAGAAAAGTTTCTATACATAATAGACAATATGATTGAGAAAGAATGTGAATATTGATAAGTGATAACCCTAGACCATAACTTATATCTCCAAAGATTAAGGACCGTAATCAACCATCTACATAACAGAAAATCAGCACCCATGCAAAATAGATGATGTAAGTAATGCTTGGATGAGATTCCTTTTTCTAGTATTTCAAGTCCTCCCTACTTAGAGGTGTCAATTCCAGAGCCCGACCATTTAAAGACCAAACCAGCTTAGTCCATGTCGGGTTCTAGACTCCCCCGATTATAATATATCAGTCTTGGTGCAAGGGTGCTAACCGATGAGTGCTCAACCAGGACCGACCAATTAATAGCTTAACAATTTTAAAGCCTATTTATAACCCACTTAGAACTCGTTTAGAGACTGTTAACTAAGCCCGGTTATAACCCGTTTAGAGATAAATATGTTAGTAGTCGGTTTAAAATCCCTGCAAAGCCTGTTTAGCCCAATTAAAGATTGGTACTTGACTGACTGTTTATCAACAGTACCATGCCTAGCTTATGAGGCCCAATTACTTAAATGAATCGATCATGGTTCAAGATTCTAAAGTGAAAAAGCCCAATTAGGCCAGACCAACACACTTACCCCAACCCTTCTCTACCTTTCCGGAGTTCCCCTTCTGGACAATGTGGAGGAATTGAGGTTGCAAAAAATGGAGTACTTGTATATGTTAATCTAATTGGTAAATTTGTTTATGTCAATTACTAGACTCATCAACTATTTATCAGAAATACCGAAGACTTTTTTTTTTTTTTGGGGGGGGGGGGGTGTGAATACTGAAGACCATTGCTTGTGTAGATTAAGGATTTACAAAAGTGAAGATTCTCTACCCACATGGACAAATAGGTAATGGTGTAAATTGACCACACATCAAATTTTTGAATCAAATTTAATCACATACCCTCTCATGTGATGGCATATCCACCCATATACTGTCATTACACTCTCAAATTTTTCAATTTTTTATTTTTCCACTAATTCAACTTCGTTTGGGTTGAAACTCAAACATGTTAACTTGAGACTTATAGGTCTATAGAAATATTCCAGCTTTATCCCATATGCCACGTGGCATAACTTGAGTTGCTGGTGTATAGTCATCCTCTACACTCACTGTTGTAGAGAACACTCACAAGAGAATAATTTGTTATCTAAAGAAACAATCTCAGTTCACACTTTTTAAGTATGCAAAACAAAAGCAAATAACTTTGTTAGGAAATTGGGAAAGTCGTATTTAGTAATCTATAGTGACTGATAGTAACCCATCATTTTCTAAAACCAAAATGCAATATTAATGGTGCATATGTTTTAGGACCACAACAAAACACTGGAGATATTTCTTGGGGGAAAAAATAAATCCAATTGCTTTCCATAATATATGGATGAGTATATACATATATTGACACATATCCAACTCTCTTTTCATTAACATTTGGACACCAGCCTCTAATTTACGATATACTAGTAGAAAATGAATTGATATGTCACACCTCCCACTGTCGGGGAAAAAATTACATATGCTTGATGTTGAACAGGAATGGCAAGTAAAGGGAGAAAGTAATATTCTTGTATCCCCACAAGCAGCAGAATTTGCTGGTAACTCCAAAAAGCTAGCTTCTGAACCTGCAGCATCTAAAGTCTCATGGCAAGGTCGGGTTGGCAAGTCCCATAGACTCGGCAACTTCTCTTGGGTTGAAACTGTCTGCTTGTTCCTACAGATCGTGCAGTAAATCAGAGTTGGCCGATAGTAATCAAATTACACATGAGAAACTTTAATATCATACCAGAGGTCATATCTACAAATGGATGTGATTATTAGTGCAATACAAGAACAATTATATTCTTGTACGATTATGTGCATGTAAGGCTCCGGAAAATGGTCGAGCATTTGGGAATATCAATACATCATCTTGTGTTCACATCGGTGCAATGCACCTGTGGCCACACAGAATTCATCGAGTTTTCTCTTCACAGAGATGGCTGTGACAGGGGCACTCTTCTTTGACACCAAAAAGTCTTACAGGGGTTATGGAAGTGCTTTGAGTATTTCCTTGCATGCGTTGCAGTTTTGTTTTAGTTTCATTTCATTTCCCTTCCCTTCCCTTCCCTTTACTTTCAACCAGACAGAGCCTTAATCAAATTAAACCGAAGGCAGAATAGAAAACCACAGAAAATACAAGTGACTATGTATTTATCGTGACTAATAATATTTATCGTGACTTATTAGTCAAGTAAAGAAATTAATGCATTCCTCGATTCTTGGGCCTCAGGTGATCAATGTAATCTGAATTAGAATCATTCAGCCATAGAGGAAAGTGTTTATTTAACTCAACGTCCCTTTATGATCAGTCTCCTGTAATAAATGTGGGAACAAGCATACATACCTGAAGGCGATGCAGCAGATACATCAGAAAGAGATGTACAAAAACCTGCAAATGAGTTCATTCAGTCATTACGAATTTCCTAGCCCCCTATATAACATCTTTTTGCAACCAATTTCCAATTAAATTTGTGTGGTCAGTTTTTACAAGATAGAACAGTAGGATCACTCGAGCAACAGGGTATCGCCAGAGAAATTTAGTAGCACGGACAGCTCCTGAATCCAAGAGTTTTGCTGCCTTTTGAAACTACAAGAAATAATTTTAACAGTCAAATTATGAAAAAAAAAAAAAGAATGGGACTAGGGGTGCACAACAAACGAGTTGAAAAAAAAGGCATAAGGATTTAACACACCTGTATGCTTGCCCCAACCATATGTCGGTGATGCAAGGGGAGAGGCCTGCAGGTTTTATTCCATTAAAAAAAAAATGATAAGTACTTGCCACTAAAGGGGGGAAATGATATATTTGGCTCTGAGAGACAACATAGAAACATCGGTACATCTTCGATGTTTGTCTACCACACCACAGTTTGAAATAAAAGCTTGGATAAGATGCACTACCTATAGCATAAAACAACATTCCATTAATTTTGACCTTACATGCAATTAAAAAGCATTTTATGAACTACCTGAAACTGAATTATATATTAGTTGAGACAAAATATATCTCTCTTTGGTGCCCAGAAATTTTGAAGCATGTCATGGATTACCAAAAATAGCACATTAAACAAAAGAGACAGAAAAGATATCTCATTTGGTGAAGAATGAAGATTATCCTAAACTTTCGAGCAAGGATGGAGGCAAATGCAAATCTGACATGAGAAGATGTAACTTACTCAAGAACTTTCAAGTCAGTCTCTTCTACCCAAGATGATGATGCACGACGAGAGACCCTACTTCTTTCTACTTCAACCTATTTCAGTGAACTAGTGAATTTTATATGCAAGAAACAGTAAGGTAGCAATAATAGAAACACTGGTAGAGATGAATTAAGATAAATTAAATGGGAACCAATAAACCAGCCAAAAAAAGACATACTTGTGCTTCTTGAAGACGCTTTATTTCTTTCTCCATGTGGAACTCTGCTGCAGCCTTTTCACTAGCCATGGTTTCAAGTTGTGTTTGCTTATAGTACTGAATCATAGTTTTCCAATTGCACAATGTAAGAATCCAGCAGAACTTATCAATAAAAACATTAATTTCTGAATGATTGAAGAAATTCCAAGTATGACGTACCAATAGATCAGTTAGTTCACGATATCTTTTCTCGAGTTCCATATGCTCCTGGAAAATCATTGGCAAGAAATGTGAATCCAATAAATATAGCTTTACATGAGCTCATACATATTGATAGGGACATCAAGGTGTACAGGCGCAAGAAGAAGAAGAAGCAGCCATCTTTGTGGCTGGAAGAATAGAAAGAAGAAGAAGAAAAAAGGAAGAAGAAGGAAAGCTCGATCCAGCCATTCCAACGCTGGATCGAGTCCCTTTCTCTTTTCAGATTTTAGAAGATCTTGTGGGCCCCATTAGTTATTAGTTTAGTAGTTTATTTGTAGTATATTCTTTTCCTTGTTAATCTTTTAATTAATTAGGAAACTACTTTATTGGTTGATTAGTTTTTAGGAAGTCTTTATTTACTAGTCAATTGACTCTTTTTATTTTTAGTAACTAAATTGATATTTATGTAATGGCTTAGCCATGGTTGAGGAATGAATGTTAATTGAAAAAAAAGCCAAGAACAAACCCCCACCCCTCTCACGGTTCTCTCTCTCTCTCGTTTTCTCACTTTTCTCTCTCGCCTCTTTCTTCTCTCAGCCTCTCGGCTCTCTCTTCTCTCTTCTCTCGCCTCCCTCTCTTTTCTTTTCATTCTTATTTTTCTACTGCTGTTTTGTTGCTGCTGATCTCCCCTTTCGATGTTCACTGTTGCTGTCACACACTGCTGCCCTTACCTCACTGCTGCTGCTATACACTGCTGCTGCTACACACTGCTGCCCTTACCTCACTGCTGCTGCTACACACTGCTGCCATTACATCACTGCTGCTGCTATACACTGCTGCCATTACATCACTGCTGCTGCTACACATTGCTGCCATTACATTACTGCTGCTGCTACCCTCGGCTGCTGCTACTCTCAGTTATTGTTTACTCTCCGTTGGTGCTGATCTCTCTACAATCGGCTGGACTTGTCTTCATCAACTAAAGGTGGACTGCATCTCTTTATTTTGGGGGACCTTGATCTCTTCTTTTCTCCTCAGATCTGAACAGCAGTATGGTAAAACACTAAACTAAACCTTCCCCACCTCCATTAAGCCCTATTATATATTGCAGCCCATTGGCGTTGAAGCCAACCTTTGCCCTTTGTTTATGCCTATTTTTACCGGTTGTTTAAGTTGTTTCGTCACTGTTATATCTCCAAAGAACCCTTGCTGATTTTCTACTTTAGTTGGTTGCTAGAGGATATTGATTGTTTGCTTATCTAATTTGGGTATCTAGATTGATTTGTGCTGAACCTAACATTCGTATGTCGTTTGTTCCCTTCCCCATGTCCCCACTTGAAACTTGAGTAAGAATTTTTATGTTTTTCCGTCTAGATTATTATTGCTTTTTGGCTACTTTGTTTATTAGTCTCGTTTTATCTTGCATGCTTAATCTTGTTGCTGAGTTTCTTTGGTCCTATCTACCTAAGCCCCTTGAGTTAACCCTACCTAGTTAGTTAATCTTGTAGGAGACCTAGTCACCTAGGAACCCCCTACATCATCTTGGTATCAGAGCATGGTTTTGTCTAGGTTGAGGGTAATTAAGTACTGCTGTCCCTTGTTTACATGTCTTATCTTTTGAGGTCTAGTCTCCGTCACCGTTTGTCCATGGTCGAGTCTGAGTTAAGAGAGCGATACCATAGATTAGAGGACACCCTTTTCTTTATTAAGTTGGCGGGACCAAATAGCATTGAACGTTATTCCCTCCAAAAGCATATACTCGAGAGGGAGATTTCTGACCTCAGGATTGAAATAGCTAACTACTTATCTCAATTGGAGATCCTGAGTAGACCTTGAGTCTTTGGTGGCAACCGTACCTTTGGCTGCCCATCTCCTTATGTCCACTCGTAGTGGTAGAGCATACCAAGATATATCTGACCCTCCTAGCACCGCCACCCAATCAGAGCAACTGGCTGAATTCATGAAAGCCGTTCAAACCATACAGGAAACACAAGCTATCCATCTCCAAGCCCTTGCCAATAAGTTGGATGCTCTCGAGACAAGTGCCCAAAACCTCGATGGACGGCAAGGCCGTAACATAACTGGCACTGAACCTAGGGCAGAGGCCCTAACCCTGAGGAAGTAAACGAAAATAACCAGACTGATGGTTATGACCGGATAGGGGATAACTTCCAAGGCCTAAGGCGTGGTAGGGAACAGGGTAGGGGTCGAGGCCCACCGCCAAGATGCCAAACCCAATATGGAAATGATGAGGGCTATGAGCACCATGATAGGGGCTTTGATGTCAGACGGATGATTAAGGTAGATGCCCCTACCTACGATGGTCAGATTGATACTAGGATCCTTCTGGATTGGATCAAGCAGATGGATAGGTACTTCGATTTCTATGATATGCCAGAGGAAGTCCGCTACCGATTTGTTAAGTTCAAGCTTATTAGAGCTGCCCAGGACTTCTGGACAGACCTAGAGTACCAGGAGGACCACCTAGGACTTGAGCCAATCACCACCTGGGTAGAGATGCAAAAGCGGCTCAAGAGGGAATTTTTGCCTATCACTTATAGGCTCCAGTTGTTGAATGAGATGAATACCCTAAAGCAAGGGAAGTTGACTGTGACCGAGTACATGAGCAAGTTCAATGAATTAAAAATTAGAAGCCGTATTCGGGAGGATGTTGAGCAGACACTATCCAGATTCCTTATCGGGCTCAACTCCAAAATTCAGTCTCGTATGGCACCCCACCTGGTGCGAGACGTTCCACAGGCCTTCAGGATAGCCTTTGAGGTGGAATCCTCCATGAAAACTTATTCTCAGAGGAAGAGCTTCCAAGCTGGGGAGTCCCAATTTAGAAAACCACCCCAAGGCTCAACTAGATTCCCAAAACCCCCTGCTGCACCACAGCGTCAATTTGACAACAAGGGTAAAGGAATTTTGGGAGAAGCACCCAAGAGTAGCGGGCAAAAATAGTGCTTCAAGTGTCGTGGGTTTGGTCACTTCTCCAGAGAGTGTCCCAATAGGAATCTTTATGTAGGAGAGCAGACCCCTGAGGAAAGTGACCAGGAGGGTTTTCAGGACCATGAGTATGAGGACCATAGGCCAGATGAGGCCAGATGAGACCATATCTGATGAGGACACCGAGGAGGCCGGTGACCTCAAGCTCGGCATTGTGCGTTGCATGGTCTCACAACCTAAGAATAGCGATGATTGGCGATGAACTAATATTTTCATCACCTACACATGTCATCAAGGCAGGAACTGCCGCGTCGCCATAGACAGCGGGAGTTGCATGAATGTGGTCGCCAAGAGTGCTGTTGCTCGAATGGGCCTCAAACCTGAACCCCACCCCAAGCCTTACAAGGTTGCCTGGGTTGATCAGTCCACCATTCCCGTAAATCTGAGGTGTCTAATTCCCCTACACTTTGCAGGACATGAGATCGAGTGTGGTGTGATGTCCTAGAGATGGATGTTGCCCACATCATTCTAGGTAGGCCCTGGTTATATGACCGGGACGTCACCAATTACGGGAAGTCTAACACCTATGTCTTTGAGTTCAAAGGGAAGAAGATCAGACAGACACCGAGTCCCCCTAGGGAAGTTAGGGTTCCAGAACACAAGGGAAGTACATCCAAACACGCCCCCACCAAAACACTCAACATTTTAAATCAACAACAATTTGAAGGAGTGTCACGAGTCAGGGGTGATTTATGCTCTAGTTGCCATACAGAGTAATACCGATAGGTCACGCTTATTCACTAAGGCTCCTAGAGAAGTGCAACCCTTGTTGAGGAAATTCGAGAGGCTATTCCCTGAGGAACTACCTGATGAGTTACCGCCTATGCGTGACATCCAGCACGCTATTGACTTGGTTCTAGGATCCTCTCTCCTGAACTTACCCCATTACCGAATGAATCCCAAAGAACACGCCGAACTCAAACGGCAAGTGGATGAACTGTTGCAAAAGGGATTCATTAGGGAAAGCCTTAGCCCGTGTGCTGTACCTGCCTTGCTCACGCCAAAGAAAGATGGCACCTGGCGTATGTGTGTTGATAGTAGGGTCATCAATAAGATCACCATCAAGTATAGGTTCCCTATCCCTAGGCTTGATGACATGTTGGATATGATGGCCAACTCTTCGATCTTTTCGAAGATCGATCTCAAGAGCGGATACCACCAGATTAGGGTCAGGCCTGGAGATGAGTGGAAGACAGCTTTCAAGACGAAGGATGGCCTCTTTGAGTGGTTAGTCATGCCTTTTGGCTTGTCAAATGCACCTAGCACCTTCATGAGGGTAATGAATCAAGTGCTTCAACCATTCATTGGCAAGTTCCTTGTGGTTTACTTTGATGACATCCTCATCTATAGTAAGACCCCGTCTTCCCACTTGGATCACTTACAAAAGGTTTTTCATGTGCTCTTACAAGAGAAACTCTTTATCAACCTCAAGAAGTGCACCTTCATGAGTGATCAAGTCATCTTCCTGGGATTTGTTGTGTCAGCTCAGGGAGTATCTGCTGACCCTGAGAAAGTGAGAGCGATTGTAGAGTGGGCTGAGCCAACTAACATTCATGAAGTATGAAGTTTTCATGGTTTAGCCACTTTCTACAGAAGGTTCATCTACCGATTTAGTTTCATTATGTCTCCTATCACCGATTGCATGAAAAAGGAGTTTCAATGGACTAAGAGTGCTACGAAGGCCTTTAATGAGATTAAAAAGCTTATGACTGAAGCTCCAGTCCTGCGCCTCCCAGATTTTTCTAAGGTCATCGAAGTTAACTGTGATGCATCTGGTATTGGGATAGGTGGTGTCCTAGGACAAGAGGGCCACCCTGTTGCCTATTTTAGTGAGAAGCTTAATGAAGCTAGGCAACGATATTCTACATACGACAAGGAATTCTATGCGGTTGTCCAATCATTGCGCTATTGGCGACATTACCTTTTACCACAAGAATTCGTACTATTCTCTGACCACCAAGCTCTGAGATACCTTAGTGCCCAAAAGAAACTCAATCAAAGGCATGCCAAGTGGATTGAGTTTCTCCAAGAGTACACTTTTGTACTCAAGCACAGACCTAGTGTCGAGAATACTGCTGCAGATGCACTGAGCCGGGTGAACATGTTCCTCAGTCGCACCAAAGCTAGGAGTCGGGCTAGTGTGCTACTCCAAGCAATGAGTGTAGAGGTTGTAGGGTTCGAGCGAGTCAATGACCAATACCCCACCTGTCCTGATTTTAGTGAGCCGTTCACTTCCTTGAGTGAAGGCAACCCAGTTAACCGCTCGGACTACCTACTTAGGGAGGGCTTTCTTTTTAAAGGAAGCAAGTTGTGCATTCCCAGGACTTCACTCCGAGATTTCCTAATCTGGGAATTGCATGCTGGGGGAGTTGCTGGCCACTTCGGTCGTGATAAGACCATCACCCTCGTTGAGGACCGATTCTTTTGGCCAGGACTGAAGAGGGATGTTGCTAGAGTTGTGGGTAAGTGCAAGACATGCCAGACTGCCAAACAACAAAAGCAAAACACGGGTTTGTACACTCCTCTACCCGTTCCCCACTCCCCTTGGCAAGACCTTAGCATTGACTTCGTGCTTGGTCTACCAAGAACTTCGAGAGGCCACGATTCTGTTTGTGGTTGTTGACCGCTTCTCGAAGATGGCCCATTTTATCCCATGCTCTAAGACCTCCGATGCATCCATAGTAGCCAAACTTTTCTTTAGTGAGGTTGTCAAGTACCATGCGTTACCCCTCACCATAGTGTTCGATAGGGATGTTAAGTTCACTAGTCATTTTTGGAGGACCCTATGGCGGATGATGGGAACGAAACTCCATTTCTCCTCAGCTTTCCACCCTCAGACCGATGGCCAAACCGAGGTTGTTAATAGGAGCTTAGGGAATTTATTGCGTTGCCTCAAAGGAGAACACCTTACCAGTTGGGATCGAGTCCTCAGCCAGGCCGAGTTTGCATATAACAGTTCTAAGAACCGTACCACTGGTCTGTCCCCCTTTGAGATTTGTTCAGGATACCAGCCTCGGGCACCCATAGACCTTATCCCAGTCGTGTCTAGTTCTAGGACCTCCCAGTCAGCCGAATCTTTTGCTCAGCATATACATGATTTGCATGCAGGTATAAGGAGACAGATAGCACTGAGCAATGAGCAATACAAATCGAAGGCAGATTTGCACAGAAGGCTACAAGAGTTTCAAGAGGGTGATATGGTGATGGTAAGAATCAAGCCACAACGTTTTGTTAGCGGAAAAGCGAGCAAGCTACATGCTCGTAGCACAGGTCCGTTTAAGGTACTCAAGAGGATAGGTGTCAATGCGTATGATCTTGATCTTCCAGCTAGCATGGAGATCAGCAATATTTTCAATGTTGAAGACCTAGTCCCATACCATGGTACCTCTACCTTCACCTCTTTTTATCCTGATGACCTTGAAGACTTCCCTTTCAACAATGATGAGACTTCTGAGCCAAGCCAACCACTTCCCCCCACCTCGTTACCACCTGTGCCTAAGGTCACAAGGAGAACTGAAGAAATTGAGAAAATCCTTGATGAGAGGATTGTGTCCACACACACTGGAGGTTCTAGAGAGTTCTTGGTCAAGTGGCATGGGCGTCCGAAAATTGACAACACCTGGATCACAATAAAAGAAGTCCAACAACTCAACCCAGACCTACTTGAGTATTACATGAGCTTTAATTCACCAGAGGTGAATTCTTCCAAGCCAGGGAGAGTTGATGGGGACATCAAGGTGTACAGGCGCAAGAAGAAGAAGAAGCAACCATCTTTGTGGCTAGAAAAATAGAAAGAAGAAGAAGAAAAAAGGAGGAAGAAGGAAAGTTCGATCCAGCCATTCCAACGCTGGATCGAGTCCCTTTCTCTTTCCAGATTTTAGAAGATCTTGTGGGCCCCATTAGTTATTAGTTTAGTAGTTTATTTGTAGTATATTATTTTCCTTGTTAATCTTTTAATTAATTAGGAAACTACTTTATTGGTTGATTAGTTTTTAGGAAGTCTTTATTTACTAGTCAATTGACTCTTTTTATTTTTAGTAACTAAATTGATATTTATGTAATGGCTTAGCCACGGTTGAGGAATGAATGTTAATTGAAAAAAAAGCCAAGAACAGACCCCCACCCCTCTCACGGTTCTCTCTCTCTCTCGTTTTCTCACTTTTCTCTCTCGCCTCTTTCTCCTCTCAGCCTCTCGGCTCTCTCTTCTCTCTTCTCTCTTCTCTCTTGTCTCGCCTCCCTCTCTTTTCTTTTCATTCTTATTTTTCTGCTGCTGTTTTGTTGCTGCTGATCTCCCCTTTCGATGTTCACTGTTGCTGTTACACACTGCTGCCCTTACCTCATTGCTGCTGCTACACACTGCTGCCCTTACCTCACTGCTGCTGCTACACACTGCTGCCATTACATCATTGCTGCTGCTATACACTGCTGCCATTACATCACTGCTGCTGCTACACATTGCTGCCATTACATCACTGCTGCTGCTACCCTCGGCTACTGCTACTCTCAGTTGGTATTTACTCTCCGTCGGTGCTGATCTCTCTACAATCGGCTGGACTTGTCTTCATCAACTAAAGGTGGACTGCATCTCTTTATTTTGGGGGACCTTGATCTCTTCTTTTCAACTCAAATCTGAACAGCAGTATGGTAAAACACTAAACTAAACCCTCCCCACCTCCATTAAACCCTATTATATATTGCAGCCCATTGGCGTTGAAGCCAGCCTTTGCCCTTTGTTTATGCCTATTTTTACCGGTTGTTTAAGTTGTTTCGTCACTGTTACATCTCCAAAGAACCCTTGCTGATTTTTTACTTTAGTTGGTTGCTAGAGGATATTGATTGTTTGCTAATCTAATTTGGGTATCGAGATTGATTTGTGCTGAACCTAACATTCGTATGTCGTTTGTTCCCTTCCCCATGTCCCCACTTGAAACTTGAGTAAGAATTTTTATGTTTTTCCGTGTAGATTATTATTGCTTTTTGGCTACTTTGTTTATTAGTCTCGTTTTATCTTGCATGATTAATCTTGTTGCTGAGTTTCTTTGGTCCTATCTACCTAAGCCCCTTGAGTTAACCCTACCTAGTTAGTTAATCTTGTAGGAGACCTAGTCACCTAGGAACCCCCTACATCACATATTATAGTAGACATCCCAATTTTGGCATGTCAATAGATCAGTATTCATTAGGTGACAATATCTATTCATAGTCATTGTTAAACATGGAAGGACATGTAAATTGAATACGTGGCCAGGCCATAAACCATATATAATAGTAGGCTAACCAAAACAAATGCTTGCATTTTCATCTAAAAGTTCATAGAAACTCAAAAAAATAATTTGTATAATGTTGGTTTAAAGATAAATAGATGGTTTGATACACTTCAATCTGAGCTAGCACTTGTCCAATTGAAGTAGAAATTCAAATGTTTGATAATTTGATCCATAACTGAACCAGTGACCAAGCTTTGTTTATGGCTCAGTGGATAGGCCAGGTTTTGGAATTTCTAAGGTTTGAACAGAAAGGACCCTCTGCAACAATGTTGAACTACATCATATAGTTTGTAGGCTTATCTCAATAAGATGACACCAATATGAAAGTTGAAAACAAGGGTATCTGAATGTAGTGCATTTAGTAACTAAGGGAGCAAAATCTATTCTCATAAAACACAGAAGCTGCTGACCTGCCGAGAATAATGCTCAGCATCCCTTTTCATGGCTGCCATTTCCACTCTCATTTTCTGAACTTCAGCCTGCCAGAAGTAACAATAAAGAGACTAAGCAGCAAGCTCAAATTGTAATTCATAAATCCTACACCAATGTAGCAGAAAAACCAAATAGGAATGGGTTGCCTCTAAATATCATACAAAACAGACTAAGACTCATAAACATGAAATTTTCTGTTGTAAAAATCTAACAACTAGTTAAAAGGATCTAACAGCAATTATTTGAAAGCTATGAAGGATCCTGCAGTGGGTCTACTACCATTGAATATCAAACCACACTGCTTGTTTCAACACAGGATTGTCACATAGCAAAATACCACTGAAAAGTTGTAATTGTTCGGATCCTCTGGTCATACCGCAGACCCGTCCAAACAGTTCAATGGTTTGAATAACCGGATTCAGAAATTTGTATTGGAGCATGGAAGCTCACATTTTCTTTTTTTTCCCCAACAACTAATAAGTAAATAACCAAAGGCATAAACTTTATACTTTCAAGAAAGAAAAGTACTAATAAGTCCACTCCACGCACTTTTAGGATTTTTGACTCCACAACCGAATATCCCCATGAAGTCTCCCATCTCAAATATTTTGTCACATTAGCAAGCATTCACTTATAAGAAAAAGGTTTCCTATGCATATCATTGTAGAAATTTTCCCACGCCTCTTTTTTTTTGCCATGTGGACCTTGGTGCAATGGTTAAGTTTGCTCCATTGTGACCAAGTGGTCATGGGTTCGAGCCAGGAAACAGCCTCTCCATGAAGTGAGGGTAAGGCTGCATACATCATGACCCTTCCCAGACCCCGCAGCGGCGGGAGTCTTGTGCACTAGGTGTGCCTTGACTTGGCATTTTGATAGTTGGATAGATAGTAAATCCCTTGGATAGGTGATAAGTCAAATTTTCTCTCATCTCAAATGACCACCATGTATGGGGCTCTTCCCCTTGCTTTTTCAATGGTCTTTGTTATTCACTTTTAAGTTATAAGGACACATGGAGAAGTCACATTGGTGTGCAATATAATAAATAAGGAGATGACGTAGAGAACATATCCATTGAATCTATACGAAAACATAGCTGTTGTATGGCAATTGTAGGTGTGTAGGATCCTGGCACCTACTTTTGCTTTCCCCCTCAACATGTTTATTGAAGTGGATGCTTGTTGATGTGGAAAAATAGTTGATGTGCCATTGGTCAACAAAGTTTTGAGATCTTTTGGTCTCAAAAATATGAAATGGGGGGAAGATCCTCTATTTGAATGTGGACTGATAATTCTAACAGGCAGATTTACAAGTGGGAGGGGGCAGTTTCAATTTACAGGCTTTGGATCGCCCAACTTTGATTCTTGGAGAGGTAGAAAGTGTAATGTATTGTCTGAATAATTGGTCAAAGGTGTAACTAAAGCAGGCTAATCAACTCAATGGATTTTTCAACCTTTCAAGCAAGATGTTTGGAAAATGGTGCTCAGCAAGATAAGGTCAGTCTTCTCCCTTTATCTTTTTTGGCTGACAGCGTTGACATGATTCCAGTGAGTCCAGTCCCCTCTTTTCTTGCACTAGGTGATTTCATTGCCTTCCACTTAGGATAAACATTAATATTTAATACTAATATCTGCAGTGAAGAGGTGCACTAGAGGACAGCTCGTTTCCTTTTTCTATCACTAGGTCAAAGTGGTTGGATATGAACATTTTCTAAATGATTAATGAAACTATGATCTTATGACATGATTTTAAAGTGGGAATCAAATTGGCTGATTATATCCTTCAATTCAAATTGGAATCTATGGAGGCCATTATATCATTCCTTTGGCGACAAAAAATGCAAAAATGTCAAGGAGACTTGCTCTTTTTGGTGAAGTCTACAAGATTGTTGAGCTGAGTAACTCCAAAAATCTAAAAGCTGAGGAAATCTAACCTCCCTCTGATCCCATTTCTTTGGACACAGACAACTCTGGTCAATTCCATTCAATTTCAGGCCAATATGGATCTCCGAAGAGATTCGTGGAAGTATGCCCATTGCCTGCCTGATTTAGTATTTGGCATGATTTGAAGGCCCATGAGAGGAGATGACTTAGAAACCACTGTAATCAACTCCAGAGTCAAGTTTTATTTTCACTGTAATCAACTCCAGAGTCGAGTTATATTTTTCTTTAAATTTATAAAATTAAAGATCATATACTATGATTGGGAGAAGTTCACTTTCATTTCATACACATCTTGTCAATCCAAACATGAAACACTATTATTAATCAACCAATACCTAAGAAAAGAATCAATTATATGGGATCAAAATGTGCATCGGCATAAATTTACACGCGCAATTTGTAGAAGAGACCATAAATAAAGTAATAAACTTAACCCCTTTGTTAGCGTAAGAAGTTTCTTGAGATCCAGATGTTTTTCTTTTAGGTTTTACAATCATGTATGAATCAAAACATTGAGGACTTAATCGCAGGATTTAAAACAACTCAGTAAAGCCTTTAAATCATGGATAAGAGTATATGAAACAGTAAAGATATAAATAAAGGATTTGCATATTTCAAAAATGAAATGAACTCAAGATTTTTATATTTAATCTACGAATAATGATGAAAATGCAAACTAATACTCAAATTTGACATTAGTTGGTTGCAGTATTATACACAACCTTTAAAGGCATTATGATAGCAATATACGATTATTAAAACACAGAAATAAAATAAATTAACTATTGGCTTCATCAGGGTGAACTTTTTCAACTTTCTTGAGGTATGCAAGATTCAGTTGCATAAAGTCTCAGGAGAAGTCACAAGAGTCAATGGATACAAGTTTTTGACTCAGAAGAGTCATTTATAATTGAAATCATCACCCAACACTTTTCTCGTGAGAGTCGGCAAAGTCCATGGCAATCCCATAAAAGTATCATGTTTCACCAAAACCATTGCACCATGAACCATTAGCTCAAATGGTTTGGTCTGAGGTCTTAAAACAATGATAACAATATACAATATAAGTCCTTAATTAACAACAATATTGTCAAGTAATGACCAAAATACACTTGCCTCCAAAGAAAAAAGCCTGCTCTCTGCATCTCTTTGTCCTTGGCGAGCATGCTCCACTTCTTCTTGCCATGCCTGTATCTTTAAATTTGAAAATCTAAATTAAAAGACTGAACATGGGAACTTTTAAATATTGTCAGAACATGAAAGTTTGCTTGAAACAAGTGAGAAAAAACTTCTTTGGTAAGCGCTAATGTTCCCATCGGTGAATAGCACAAAACTAGAGAAGAAATTTTGTACTGAGGAATGATCCTAACATTGAACTTTGCAAAATTTCCTTTACATGAGGTATATTCCTTTTTTTCCCATGAAATTAAAGCATAAAAAATGTAAATGGATTTTTGTATCTCAAGATTTAATCACTGCTAGCCTAATCACTGGAAGATATTCTGAATATTAACAGTATTACATATGCCTAAAAACAACACTTTCAATGAAGATGGGATAAAAAGGATAATGCATTATCTTGAGTATTTATCACTTCAAGACCCAAACGAAGGCATCAAATTTTTATTTTCAGCAAATGGTTAACCATACTAGACTTGGATCATAAAGATCTGATCAGTCCCAACTCCCAGCGTACTACAGGTTTATATGCTTTCTACCTGAAGTGTTTGATTTGCTTCTTCGGGAGACCTCTTCTGTTCACGCTTAGCACGAGATTCCATATCTTGCAGCTCTTGATTTAGTGATGCACATTCAACCTGATAAAACGTAATGATGATCAATCTGAAGAGACTAAGATAGTATTCTTGTTTTAGGAATGAGAAACAAAAAGCTTCCATCTCATTTATGAAACACAAATATTAACCTCAAGCAATGCCAACTTCTGCTCTAGTTCTGCTGCCCTTGCTGTCCTCTCATCCACTGCTCTCTGAATAACGAGGCAATTGCCAAAGATTGCAATGAAATCATAGATTCTATTAGCACTTAATAGCTATGACTTCTTCATGGTGTTTAAAGAAAAGGAAAAGAAAAAAAAATTTATTTCTATGATATTGCATTTTTGAGAGAGTAACTAGATTCTTCTAAATAACATATATTAGGTCTATGCCAATAAAAAAAGGCAAATAGAACTTTAAACTATCAATACAATGACCAGGGTTGCTTGAACCTTGATGGATAGGAACTTTAGATAAATTTAGAGGCTTCTATCAGGTAAATTTAGAGGCATATGGAAGCGTTAGGTTTACGAATGAATATGGCTTCAAACAGGGTTGAATGGAAAAATAAGATTCAAGTAACTGACTGTTGGGAAAAGGCTTGGTTGGTGATTTACAAGTATTTAGGTATAAGAGAGACCACTTGGTATATCAGATTCAGTCAAAACAGAGCCTAGGACTATCATCTTTGGCTCCAGTTGTCACTACCATCAGGAGTCCATTGCTTGCTTTTAGATAGTGATAAAACTTTGGTGACTGGTTGGATTGGGGGTCTAATGGACGAGACCCTTGGAGATACTATAACTAATGATTGAGGTCCTTGGAGAAACATAAACTTGACTAGACATGTGAAAGTCGTAGGATCCGCAGGGAATATCTCATCTCAATGGACAAAGATCAACTCGCATTAGACAAGTTGGAAGGGAAGGCACTAGTAGATCATCCATGTACGTCATAGCAAATCCTTTGCTGTATATAGTCCTTTTCCTTGTTCTATAATCACATTTGCCTGCAGACAACATGTTGGCCATGCATGTCTTACACCACACGCCCTATGACATTGACCTATGTGTCAAGGAGATGAAGGGACCAAAGATGTTGAGATAAGAAAGGCAGAAGTCCCTAGCTAGTGATGACAAAATGTTGGCATAAAGATGATGGGTATGTGAAACTTAGGAGTCTCAGGCAGCGTCAGTACTGGTGACATTAGATTGACTAATGCAGTCTCAGGCAGTGTCAGTACTGGTGACAATAGATTGACTAATGCAGCCACATTCTAACTTCTTTCATGATGATTGATGACAATGAAAATAAACAGGCTTTTCACTACAAAGCTTATCATTTTAAAGATCCTTATTATCGCATATTTTCTTTATATCATGAATGAAATTGGTTAACATTTTGTTGTTCTTATATTTGCTTCCATTAAAAAAATTTGATAGCTGATGATTATGCTGCTGCGCTGGGAACACATGCATCTGCAAAAGTAAGAAACCCTCCCTTGACAAGACTTCTAACTCTATGGACATTAACACAAAACCAAGTAACTGCTGTCAGAATGCAATTGGTAATAAGAAAAGATTCACGAAATAAATATTTGTACCATGAATGGTAGTTGATTGATGAGATCACCACACATAATAGGAATTTGACAGTAGATTCGATACTTCAGAATTACTTAGACTCTATATAATAAAAAAGGACCAAATTTAGAAAAATAAATAAATTATTGTGTATTCAGTAATTATCTTTCAGTAGACACTTCACCGTCATTTATGTAAAGTTCCAAAAAAAGATCAACGTGTTCAAAATATAATCACGATGGATCAATTCAATCAGTACTCAGTAAGTACTCAGTACACATTTTCAACTAGTTGTAGGCATTTGATCAACATCATTGGTTCTTACAATACCTTACCTGTATCCTTGCAAGGGCTGTCGATGCCTCAGCGGCTCTATGTTCTAATTCTACTTCCCTTTCCATAGCAGCCTGTTGATGAAACACATTATCACAGAGCAGGGAAACAAAAACAAAAAACCTTAAAACAATTACTTAGACATATTCAGTGATAAACCTTTTTGGTAGCGTTATGTGCTGCACGCTCATCTTCTGCCCTCCGTTCTGCAGATGCAATCTCCTCCCTTAAAGCCTAGTGAATGCACACAAACTCGAATCTCAGAATTTCCTTCTTTCCTTTTTTCCACGGTGGGAAACAAAATAAGTTCACCACAGAATATGAGAGAGATAGAGAGATGATAAAGGTAGCAAATAGAGGCCCACCAATCCCGAAAACCAAAAATACTAACAATTAACTGAGAAACAGGAAAAACTTCATGCGCCACAACGTAATCAAAGACCTCCACTCCAAAAACACCAAGAAAAAACCCTACACACATATGAAGATCTAGAAAGACTAAATCATCTATATATATTGAGCAAAACATATAACGTCCATACCTGCATCATCCGTGTCTCTGTAAGTTCCCGGTTCCTCGTAATATACTCTAAGTCTGCCTGATTTGAAATATGAGAAGACCATCACTATATTAACAAATGTCTTAAAAAGTCCAAATCAAAGGCTTGTATAACAAAGCAAGACAAGTCAAAAGGTTGTACAGGTTTTCCCTCAGACAAAAATTATTAAAGCTTAGTTTTTGAAGGGGGATGCTCACAGATGCACAAGAAAAAAAATATGACACTTGAATTAGCTTCTTGTTGTTTTATTCTCCATTCTTCATGTCCCACGTATTTGGTAGAAAAGAGACAGCTTTGAGGATACTACTTTCTAAATGTCACCTTTTTTTTTTTTAATGAAAATTTGAGTTTCTAAATCAATAAGCCTGCTAAAAAGAACCCCATAACCCATAAACAGGTCACATCCAAAATATCCAAAAGAAGATAAAGCAGTCAAGCAGGTTCAAAATTTAGAGCGGAAGTGGCAAGATTGGCCAAGATATTTTGGTTTCGACAAGAGTCAAAATTGGGCAAAATTATGGGGAGATATTTCAGATACACCAGGGATTGAAATCACAACACCCTCCAACCCCCCCCCCCCCCAAAAAAAACCCCCCAAGGGGAGAAATTTCAAATAATGAATCTTAGCATAACAAACCAAAAGAGAAGAGCCTTATCTTAACTCCTAACAAGTTCAAAGTATCGGTCCGTATCGGTATCGGTGGGTATCAATACGTATCATATCATATCGGTATATTTAAAAGGGTTATTATATGATAGGTCTAAAGTATCAGTCCGTATCATATTTTATTGGCAGTATCACATTGTATCTATATCGGTGGGTATTGATATCATATGCAATGCCGATATTTTAAATCTTGGTAACAACACCATTTTTAGAATTTTGTGGTCAATAAGCTTCATGAGGCACTAGACATGACGTCTACTATTCCACAATGTTAAAGTCCAATAAAAGTGGCACTTATTTAGTAGGTCTCATGATGATGGGCCTACCACCTACAAAATCTACAACACAAGATCCAAGAAATGGGAAAAATATGAAACAAAACCAATAAATAATTCTAAGACCATGATCAATCCCAACTCAAGTCTAGAACCTATACCAGGCCATAAGATGTTTCCAGGACCATATACCTGCCTAAAGAAGCCTTATACCTTGTGTTAGCTTATTGCTTCTATAGGAAGCTCCTCTCTATTGTTAGAAAATTTCCTTAGCAAGTTCACTTTCTTATGGGAAACCATAGTTACAACTTGAGTAGCTAGAATATAAGTTCAGCGTTCCTTTTAGTTGGCATCTTAATATCCAAACTGTCAGGAATTGATCCACTTTTGTGATGAATTACATAAGAATGAAACAAAAATTGAAACTGTAGGCTTTATCTCTTATATCCAAAACAAATGACCATAAACACTGAAATCTCCACCTATATTTGTGGGATTTCAACTCCATTGAAATCTAAGAATCACTGATTATGGAAGATCCTACTTCAATGGGGGTTGCCAAATAATAGAAGAATATCATCTAACAAATGCAGGGCAGGACTGGAAGGGATTTTAAAGAAAAGCGTAAACTGTTGAATGTAAGAGGGCCTCGAGGACTTGATTTTAATTGAGTAAAGTGATGCAGGTTGAAGAATACACTTCGACTTTCAAAAATTTATAGGGGATTCTATTTCTATATTTTGGTGCAGCGAAAGAATCTTAATGTACAGCTGACAGATTAAGAGGAATAGAGTTGATGGCCAAAACTTGACTGTGAAGAAGTTGCAAATATAGCCAGTGGTTGAGATGGATTTGATTGCTTTTGGATTTTAGTGAACTTCTAGATGGGACAACTTTCATGTAGGTAGGTTAGGGTGCAGGCCATGGGCTACCGCTAATGAAAGTATTAAGGGGTTGGGTCTGCGCGCTACCGCTTACCTTAAAAGCTCGAACTGTTAGGCAAGGCAAACATAAATGTATACATCAACACTCCCCCCCCCCCCCCCCCCCCCCCCAACACAAGGTTCATGTGCAGGCTTGTCATCCCATGGTCCTTGCACTTGACATGCACTCACACAGAAACACTTCATGTGGAACCGAAGGGGAAGAAGTGTCGGGGAACCCCATTGCACTTCCTAGGAGTCAAACACTTGACCTCGCTGTTCTGATACCATGTGTGTACCACTTAGCCTAAAATCTTGAACTGTTAGGTAGGGGAAACATAAATGTATCCATCAAGGTCCAGGGTTTATGATGTCCAGGGTTTATGATGTAGAAGTCTTGTTCCTCAACAATCCCATGAAGGGTGAACTGAACCCCTATGATAGGGTTAATTAGGAGAAAGAATGCCTGCTAGGTAGATCGAGAAAATAATTGAAAGAAGAGAGAAAATTAAGGTTTACCAGCGTGGATTGGTCATCAGTTAAAGAGAAGAAAAGAAAAATCAAGTCTACAATGCTACGATTTTTTGTTGTAGTTCTCGAATCTCACAATCTCAAGAGCAGAAAATGTTGGGAAGAAACCATTTTTCAGATATCTATGGGGTAGACTGATCAAATCAACAAAAGAATTAGTTTGGGGAGAGAAAAATCAGATCTGAATTTGTTTCTTAAGGTGTTATTTACAGGTATTTCAGACCCAGATTCATTTTTTCTTCAAGTGATTCTCATTAAAATGCAGATGAAGTGTACTTAGGTCAGATCTATGGATTTCTGCAATATATTGTAAGATTGGCATGGTGTTTCTTCTCCTGCAAATCACAAACATTAAAAAATACCTCCAAATCTTTGTTTTTCATTTTTTTTTGGGCGAAACGGTAAAATGTTGGGGAATATCAAGAGAACATTTAAACTTTACATAGCAGTCATGATTTACAGATTCATAAAAACTTTCTACAATTCTGGGAAACATTTATGGCTGATCCTTACTTCTCATGGATCACATATAGAATTGGTTTGGATTGGACAGGATCAGGAAATCTGAAACAGGATTTCTGGTGGCCGATCCAACCCCAATTGTCGTATTTAAATTCTTGGTTATTTGATTGTATGGCCTCTGCCGCAAGGTAGGAGAAAACAGATAGAGAGTCAAAACATTACCTACTGGCTAGGATTTAATGGTGGTATGGAAGGACCTGATTAGGTTTTTGTGGTTGTTTATTAGGCTTTATAAAAGGAATAATGTAGTGTTCTGCACATGTAGGTAAATATCTTTACTGTTTGTTCAATAAATAGGTGCGAATTTTATTGAACACATTAGATGACCCGCCTCACCTGTTTACTCACCAAGTAATGGGATTTCACTCACCTGATAGGGTAAGAATTTCATTTCGACTAGGAGGATATGGTGATATGGGTAAGGTCATTACATGATCCTAGCCTCCCCATTTGCAGCCCTAATTGGTACAAAGCAGTGTCTTTATAATTGGATCAGAAGTTGGGACATTCTTAATTGGTGCCCAGCTGTCTCAGTCCAAACAGTACAGGTTCTGTTATAATAAAATTTGAACAAAATCATGTCTGAGGTGACTACTGATTGTTTGTGTTGTGTTCAAAACTTGGCATTGCTCACCCATTCAGTGGTCCAGTGCATGAGTCCTGGGTTTGAATCATGCTTGTCATTGTTTCACTACGGAATTAAGCATTTTTTGTACAGTAAATTTAAGATTTATTGCCATATACTCAAGCAATGGTAGCAGTTGCAAAGGTTTGTAACTTTTATAGCTGAGTGTCGAGACTTATGTTCCAGCTAAAACCTCTAAGTTCCTAACCAGCGGTCCAAGGGTCCACTGTTGTTTCTTGGATCATGTGTGGTCCTAGGTCATTACAGATTATTGTGGCCTCACAGTTGACATTCTAAGTGGTCCAATCACCAGGTCCAATGGTCCTGAAGACATTGGTAGGAAGAAAAGGAATATCATGGGGCTGGAAAGAGTGTAGAAAATTTAGAACAGAAAAGGGAAAGTAACTAAAAAGGAGAAGAAGACAAGGACCTAAGAATACACCTTAGAGTATCAACAATGCACACGTCAACTCATATTGGAGAGAAAGGGGAAAGAAACAACGGGAACAAGACATATTGCTCAAGATCAACTTCGAGGGACACACCGCAGTTTCTTGCTAGGGCAGAAAGTACTAAGTAGTCATGGTTGTCAAGGAGTTGCCTTGGCGGCTAGGTGGGTGCATTGGACCCCTTGGTCGCCTTGCTGCTTTTGCCTTGTCTGAACCCCCTCCAGACAATATAAAACTATAAAACCCCAACTCCAGCAAGGACCAAGGCCAGCAAGCCCATTTTTAATTAGTTAAGGTATTGACATTGCTTCATAAATATGATCTTGTGGTGTATTTGCTTGTATTGATCTTGTGATGGTTAAAAAAGAGATCTAGCTAATTTACACCTTCTAGCAACACTGTAAGATATGAAGCCATTCAACAATAAGCCAACATAGAGCTGGGATTATCGATATGAGAAAGATACCTGCAGAGAAGCCAACTTTCCTTCAGAAACAGTAGCTTGTTTCTTAAATGCAGCCATTGAACTGACAAGGGCTTCAATTTCTGAATTTTTGCCAGCCAGAGCTTCCAAGATATTTGATTCAACTCTAGTCACTTCCATCTTGGATATGGACAGATCTTGCTGTAGCTGCCTGATCTGAGCTTCATATGAGTTACTACGTTCTCTCTGTTAAGGTAGCAATTGGACTGGTAAACAAAGTCTCCTCGGAAGAATATAATATAGTTTGGGCCAATATGAATAAATTAGAATTTCACTAGATCCCCAGAAGGAAAACAAAAACCTCTGCAATGAGAAGTTCCTCCAGCTGTGCATTTTCAGATTTATATTCTTGAAGGCGGGATGAGAGCCCAGCACAAACCTAAATGTTGAAAAACAGAAATTAATAAAGCACTCAGTATATAGAAAACCTAATCTGCAAGGAAATCCAAATCTGAAACATGATCTGCCTATTTTGAAAAAAAAAAAAAAAATGATGTCAGAAAGATTAGTTATCTTCATGTCATCAGTAAAATACATTAGTCTAGCAGCATAGAAGTTGCCCATATTATAAATTCATCTAGAAAGTATAATCATTTGCAATCCTCAGGACTATGACTTTGAGTAGTAGAGCAAGATCTATGGACTAGGACTTAAAATATATTTTAGACAATTGGAGATAAATTATTAGCAGTAGTTTAAAAATATCTTTTTGTTACACAGAAGTTCCATAAGGAACTTTTTCCCAGCAAAGTAGCAAACACAAAGAAGAAACCAACCGTGCAGATCCTCACATTTTGCCAACTAAAACATTGCACGAATTGTCAATTGCTGGACGGCATGCAAATTTTTCCTCAAGCCCTGCCCTGGGGAGACAGGATTGAGGTTATGCTTCTTTCTAGAGGAGTGCAGGTGATACTTTATGTAAGCCAGAAAGGAGAAGCAGAAAATAGTCTATAAGGTTACCATGATAAAACAAGAGCTTACCCTGGCTAACCTGGCTTCTTTTGACTGACCGGATGAAATTGCACTTTTAAGCAGTCCTTGAGCCTGCTAATCAACTAAAGGGGCTAGTCAAGGTAACACCAAAAATCTAAGCATGTAAAAGATACAAAATGTAAGGTCAGTAAACAACCTCACAATTATTCATCATAATATATACTTTACCTCGTCAAGTTGGTCTTGCACTATGATTGGATAATTATCACTTTTATGCTCCCGTTGCATCTTTGGCTCAGAAAAAGGTTGGTCTTTGATATCTGCATCTTTCTTTTGTGTATCATTGTTACTGTGTGTCTCTGCAGTTTCAAGTTCAGTTTTCTCCTGGTCAATATTTACTGCAGTATCTTCATCTGTCAACCTAATATTTTGGTCATTATCAGCTGGAAGATCCATATCAACAGCCTCAAATACAGAGGCCGTAGACAGAGCCAAAGAGGAATCTTCATGTTCCTCAGATGTTTTCTCAACAGCAAGCTCACCACTCATGGATGAAATAACAGGTTCTGTATCATTAACTGTAGATGGAACTTCCGTCATATAATTAGCTTCATCTTTACTACCCCCATCATTCAGGGGTGTCTCAGGTAATGATATGTCTGATGAAGCAGTGTCTTTGTTGAAATTGGACTGCAGTTCTTTGCTTGTCTGGGTGGTTGAACTAGTAGACACGGGCCCAATATTTTCAGATGACAGCTCCACCTTATTGTTATCATTTGACCGATTAGACACCAATTCAAGTGTGCTAATTTGCTCCCGTGCTATATCCTTTGTTTTAATGGGTTCATTAGAGGAAAGTTTTTTCTGAGCCTGCAAAATAATTGATTTTCTCAGCCTGTAATGTGTAACATATTTCAAATTGTTTGTCCACGTGAATTTCTTTGAAAATGAAAAAAGAGGTAGGAGATAATGTCAACAAAGACCTTCTCTCTTGATTTTGTCCTCCTTGCCTGAGATTCCCCTCCATTTGATGCTAATTAATTGCCAAAAGAAAAAAGGGAAACGAACATGGAATTATGATTCAAGGAAACCCAATGGAAGACAATAAGAGCACAAGTACATGATCAAAGGAGTAAGCAGATATAAAAATATATCAAGACCTATACCTGATGGTTGCGAGTCAGACTGCTCATCAGACAACTCCCCAACGACCAACTTTGCTCTCCGATCTACAACTTCTAATAAGTCTGATTCAAGAAAATTAAGTTGTTTTATTGTCCCAAAAAAAAAAAAAAAAAAAAAAAAAAAAAAAAATAATAATAATAATATGTATATATATATATATATATTATCCAGTCCTTGTCTAAGATTTAACCAGAACAGCAAACACTTGCTGATAGACTAAACTTTAATGTAAATGCATATAAAAATGACAATACTGCATGAAATTAATAAAATATACCAACGAAAATGAGTGCATAAGAACTAATTGCAGATAAAATGAGAGTAGTCTAAGTGTTCATTAATTTGTGCCTACTGATTGTTCAGGTTAGTGAAGTCTAACTTTACAGCAAAGGTTTTCAGTCTTGGGGTCTGTTTTAATCAAGTCCAAGTTATACAAAGAGTCAAATAAAGGGTCTTAAAGTTGTATCCTACCATTAATATAAATAGTGGATAAAAAATTTATGCAGCAGGCAAGGGCAAGAAAAAGAAGGGCACAAGAATCCAGGCTTGAGGTCTTAGCTCAGCCATGGGCTAGCTTCTGTTTTGCTTATTAGTTTCTGTTTGGAGTCAGCAGTTGAGTCCCTAGTCAGAAGTCAGAAATTAAGTTTTATTTGTTAGTTTTTAAATATGAATTGAAGTCCTAGATACTCATTGGAGAAAAAAAAAATTAAGTTGATTTAGGAGTCTAAACAGTCCTCTTGTATGGGATTCTTTTAGCTTTATTTTTTGAGTTTGATTTGTAATGGAATTAGGAATTGAGGAGGATCTATTGAACTCTGCAAACAGATGTACCAGGCTCAACCGAGGCCCACAATTTTATGAATAAAGTTTTCTGCAACTGTTGTGTGGACTTGCAGATCTTCTAAGGTGGAATGATTAGACTCCCCTTTGGTGGATTCCGAAGGTTATTTCACATGTGGACTCCTACATATTCTTCATTTTCTACTGCTCTTCCATTTACAGTTCTGGTTCCAGTTCTCTAGTTCTTTAAATCAACCATATGACACCCCATTTTAAACATATTTTTACTGATCTGCTCATATATATATATATATATTTCTGTTCTAGATCATATATTCGATCCAAAATGTGTTTATAAATTTATGCTCATACTTTTTTTTAGAAAAGTCTGATTTGATTAAACGAGACTCCACAACTTGCTGAGGAAGTTGATTTTCTTGGTTTATTACACAGATCTGAATGAACTTGATCAGAGTTTCTAGGGAGCAAGTTCGATTCCAGAGACATCAGTTAGTCCTCCATCCCTAATCAGATTCCCGCTTTGCCTAATTTTGACTTCTTCTTATTTCAATTTCTGAGTTCAGTTTAAATTCTTGGATATCTGAGTTTCCATTCTTTATTTTTCTATTTTGTTTCCTCTTAAAACATATGTATTCTCAACATCACATATCTGGTTCCCTGATTTCTTGGTTTTAGTCATCAGGTTCTACAACATTCTCCCTAAGATTAGGGTTAAGAAATTACCTCCTACATGAAAAAAGAGCTCAAGTAAGTGGATCATGAGCGACATTATAAAACAATTTTTGTTGAATTAAATTCTAGTCAAGATTTGGAGATTCCTATATGCTACATGAAAAATATTTAGCTACTAGTCATGTCTAGGCTCTCTATCTCGCCATCAAACTGACTTTTTGCTGCCAAAAATATAGGTTTCTGTTTCAATTTTACTTCAAGATTATACTTCTGCATTAATGTTTTGAATTACATTAAAAATTAGGCATCAAATAATTGGCCTCTAGTTGCTGATTTCGATCTGCGACAACATTCCTACTGTTCATGCATAACTCTTCAACACTCAAATTGAATAAACTTCTTAGAATCAGATTGGACTTACATAGTTTCTTTCCAGTCAAACAGTTCCTTTAATGAATACCTAATTTTCACAATGAAAATTCAACAAATACCAACCACTTGATTTTTTTTTTTTTTGGGGGGGGGGGGGGGAAAGGGGGGAGAGGGGGAGGGTGGGAGATCGGGTTCTCTCAATTTTATATAATTATCTAAATGCACTATTCCCATGTCCAAAGATTCATTGGATTCCAATATCAGTTTCTTGAATTTCTCTCTTGAAGCCCTACTTCTCAAAATATTTGATTGTCTCTTTCATATTGCCAAATGCTATTTTCAGAAAACAAAGAAGGGTTCAGAAAACAAGAAAATGGGATAGGCGCAGAGATTCAATGGAGGCTGTTTTTAACAAATAGAGTTGACTGTACTTTTTTCAATTGTTTTTCCATTTTCTCTATCCTTAATTGTCAAGACCTATTTATTTATCAAACTTAACAAGAGAAGGAAGTGCTAGAATCCAGAAGATGGTTAAACTTCTTTGATCTTTGGCACCCATACCCACAAGAATAGTATCATTAAATATAAAAATTCAGTAAGTTTTTGTAGACATGTTGCAACAGGGGATTCACAAAAAAAAAAAAACACAATAAGGCATTTCCTTTACTTCTCTGAATCTGTCCGGCATTTTCCCCTTTCCTGTTCATTGATTATGTAACTGATTATCATTTACTTCATCATTCCTCGAAAGTTGTTTTCATTTTCAAGGTTTCTTTATCGATTACTTGATTCATCTGTTAGACAAACGAAAATCTTATTCATGATCCTGTAAATGCTACGAATCTTCTGTATTTTAGTATCTACAAACAATATATTTAGTTCCTATCATTACCTATGGAAAATTTAGGCATCTCCTCATCAAGAAAAGCCGGATCATTTAAGTGCTATCAACTATGAAATTATTATTCTAAGAAACATTTGATTCTTCTAACAAGAAGCTTCAGACAGGTAGCATAAACATTTTTAGTCCACATTACTCCTCCCCCAATTTCATTATTTAAACTCGTCAGAAACCCAAATGCATGTCGACGGATAAACAGAGCGACTAAGAATATCAAAAGAAAAGCTGAAATCAAATACCTTCTGCAACTTTGAACCACGAATTCATTGCAGAAATGTAATTTCAATCCGTAAAAGAATCTGTCGCCTGTAGATCGATCACTAGATTATTGATTCCACTAAATAAGGTGAGAAACAACCCGACATTCTCGCGCAGAAATGTGAAATCAACAACAGAGAAGCTTTGGAAGAGCTCCAAAAGAACTCTTTCTCGAATCCTTACTCTTACTTCTTGCAATTCATGAAGAAAGAAACAAAGAATTTTCAATGAAATTGAGAAAAATTGTAGAAAAAAGGAGGGGTAAATCGTTTCTACGTTTCGTGCTTTGGCTGCAGTTCACCAGATCGATATTGCAGTCGTCGTGAGTTGTGACAGATGGTGTTGTTGCCTTGTTGGGAATGGGAGCCTTAGATGCTCCGGGATATTTATCATTTGATTGGAATCTTTAGTATCGACTAGGCCAAGATCTAACGGACAGGAATTATACATTGTATTCACCGTTTGATTGAAACCTATGACCTGATTTCATTCTATTACCTCGGGGTGTCAATTCCTAAGCCGAACCGGTAAAACCGGCGGGACCAAACCAATAACAACACAGACCGAACCAAACCGAAGCCTTATTGGTTCGGTTCGGTTTGGAGTATTGCAACCCCAAAACCAAATCGAACCGCACCGGAAACTGGATGAACCTGAAACCAAACCAAAACCGGCTCAAAACCCGGACCGAAACTGAAACCAAATCGGTAAGAAACCGAAACAGTCCAAAATTCATTAAAAAAATCAAAATTTGCATAGTTTTGGATACATTTGTATGGAAAGTCGAATCCAAATTGGACCAAAAATCAAAACCAACCCGGTTACAAATCGATTTAGGAAACCGAAGACAAACCGAAACCAAACCACACCGAAACTGAAACCAAACCGAAACCGAAATTTCTTTATTGGTTCGGTTTCGATTTCAGTTTTCCCACACCGAAATCGACTCAACCCAGACCGAAATCGATTCGGACCGACCGATTGACACCCCTACTATTACCATTGAAGGAGATAATATTATGATCATAGAGATTCTAAGCCTATCTATACTGGACATCAAATGGAAAATCTCATAGTGGTCCCTCAGACATTTCCCTTCTTAATCTCTCATATTAAATTTGGCCTATGATGAACAATCATGTCAGCATGAGATATGTGGGGAATTTAAAAGGGCCTTAAAGAAGCACAAAGTATTGGATTCTAACACTGACAAAAGGGAATGATGATTTCAACATTTTGTCCCACTTACTATCATTTAAGGTCGAAGAAGGGTATACATGTGAGTTAAATGGATAGTTTTTTTTTTGGGTTTTTTTCCACCTCTCTGTGGCATGACATCCTTCTCCTCCATTTTGCTGGAGTGATTTTTACCGGCCATTCGGAGTTTTCTTTGTCTTACCTCAGACTCAGTGCATGATGATACGCCCACTGATGCTGCTCTATCTGATACTGATGAAGATGTTTTCTTTGTTGATGCCGATATAGAGGATCGCCTTTCACATAGTGCCTCTTTAACTCTAGCGGGTTTTATTTTGGTGGGTAAACCATAAAGGAAACAGGCAGTTGCGGAGGCACTCGTCTCGGCATGGAATACCAGTAAGCCGGTCACTGTCTCACCTTTGAGAAATCACACTTATTTGTTTCGCTTCCAGCACCCTATGGATGTGCAAAATGTACTCAATGAGACACCATGGTCGATAGCGGGAAATCTATTAAGGATTGGCACTTTGCTTCAACAGATTTCTGGGTGCAAGTTCATGCCATCCCTGATGAATTGCTAGATCACCAATTGGTTTCTCGTTTGCTACGAATGCTTGGTTCGACAACTAGAATTATGTTTATCACCGAGGTGAGGTCTGGACAGCGATTGCAGTATTATAGAGCCTGTATCACTCTAGATATCAAGAAGCCATTGACAGCCACGTTACAAATTCGACGCCGTAATGGTGATAAGCACTCAGTTGATATCCGGTATGAACGTTTACCTCTATTTTGTTATTTTTGTGGTTTGTTAGATGTCAATTATTATTTGAGGAAGAACAACAACATTGTGCTGCACATAAATGCCTTCCAAACTCACCCTGCCCTATCTTCAAACGTCGCTGCTTTTATCCATATCTCCGATGTCTTATTCCTGATGCACGTTTATTGGAGCAAGCGGTTATTGTTCAGCCTTGTTACCCATCAGCATCAGCCTCCACCGTCAAACCTTTCGATCAGCATAGAGTTTTCCGGCCATCAACCAGAACCATCCAACCTACAACCATAACTACCTCTAGCCTCCCACTCTCCATAACTACTTTTACCACAATCTAACCCACGTCCATCACTTTCCCCTGTCAACTCCACTACATTCATGGGTCCATCCACAGACCTTTCCTCTCACAACTATATGATAAACCCATTGTCCTTTTATTCTCCACGTGGAAATCTTCATCTCAACCCACCAACTGCACCTCATTTCAAATAAATCACAATAACCTTTTACCCCATCCTCTATCACAGACGTTCCATACTCAACCATTATCTAATGAGCAATCATCAGGATCTGATGGTAACCAATTTCTGAACTTCCACAAACACTGGAGATTGCTCATGCCTTATCGACCCTCCTACCCCACCTTTTGGGATTCTCATTGTCTCGCCTGACCCATCCCACTCAACCCGATACTCAACCGTTGGCTTTATTGGATGACCCGCTACATCACCCAAGACCTGTCCAATCTCTAAAACACCCAAGGATTGCTACTTAAGAGTCTTAGCCATCAAAGGATACTGATATGGTGAATGCTACTCAACTGGTGAATCAAGAGGCGTCTGCAGCTCTGTCTCCTTTTTTAGGGACAACCCCCATGGTGGCTGGCGAGTATCAGCCCCACGGGATACAATGAAACTCTTAGGATGGAACTGTCAAGGGCTAGGGAGTCCCTCAACATTACATTCCTTTCACAATCTCCTCAAGGCTGAGCACCCGGATTTTGTATTTCTTATGGAGACAAAAGTGTTGAGTTTCTTGTATTGACAAATTACGTCATAAAGGGAATTTTAATGGTAGTCAAACTGTAGAACCTCAAGAAGCCTCTGGCGGCCTTGCTCTATTGTGGAAGGATAGTCTTACAGTGAATATCTTAATGGTTGATCCACAACTTATTGATCTGGAAATCACTACAGCTGATGACCCACCTTTTTTTGTCACTTTGTGTGTACGGTGATCTGCAGAGGCATCGGCGACAAGAAGTTTGGGGCCGTATATCTAATATTGGTTGCATAAGGCAAGGAGGTTGGTTATGCTTTGGTGATTTTAACTCTTATCTTTCTTGGCGTGAAAAGGTAGGAGGGTCTCAATCTTCAAATCGTGCCAATGATAACTTTAGGAATTTGTTGGATTCCTGCAATTTTCTAGATCTGGAATTCCATGGCCTTACTTATACATGGAATAATAGGCGTGGTGGAAGCTCGAACATAAGGGTGAGGCTTGATCATGCTCTCTGCAATCCTGAGTGGAGACAACAGTATATTGATGCCATAGTCTTTGTTAAGCCGGCGATCAGTTCTGATCATTGTCCTATTGTAGTGGATACAGATGGAGGCAAATTTCATGGCCATAGACCTTTCAGGTTAGAATCCAAATGGTTGCAGCATGGTGATTGTAAAAATATAGCAACCCAAGGCTAGAGTATCAATCTGACAGCATCGGCTACTCAGAAGCTTATGAAGAAAATTAATAATAGCTATATTGTCTTCAAAAAATGGAATAGGGATGTTTTTGGTAATATTCATGATAATATTAAGGGTCTAAAAGCTGAGTTGGAGCATGTTTAAGGCTTACCATATTCTACCTTTTCTCAACAAAGGGAATCAGAACTTGAAAATCTTCTAGATATGGAGTTGCAAAAGGAGGAGGAGATGTGGAAGCAAAAATCAATGATTACTTGGCTACAATCTGGATATCGAAATACCTCTTTTTTTCATATGACTACTGTCTAGCGGCGTCACAAGAATAAAATCTTAAAGCTTAAATTGCACTTAGGACAATGGACAACCACTGAAGATGAGGAATCAAATGGTCTATGTAACCATTTCCTTGATATTTATTCTTCTGAGTTAGTTGATAATGAAGCCTTAACTCAAGTATTAGATACTGTGAACCCAATTGTTTCTGATGAACTTAATGATTCTTTATGTGTTTCACCTACTATGGAGGAGATCCGACTTGCTTTATTTAATATGTCACCACTTAAGCCCCCAGGGCCAGATGGGTTTCCACTTGTATTTTTTCAACGATATTGGGAGCTTATCAAAGATGACCTATATTTGTATGTCTATCAATATGGATTTGAATCGTACCTATATCTGCTTCATTCCTAAAGTTGGTCACCCCGAAACAACTGATCAGTTCCACCCCATTAGCCTTTGTAATATCATTTTCAAAGTTATTACAAAGCTAATGGCTGATCGCCTACATGGACCTCTGCATCAAATTATATCTCCTACCCAGTCGGCTTTTATCCCTAATTGTCTTATCTCAGATAATATTTTAGTGGCTCACGAGATGTTTCTCTACATAAAGAGGAGAAAGAAGGGGAAAGATAAATTCTTAGCTTTGAAATTGGATATGGGCAAGGCATATGACATACTAGAATGGACTTTCATAGAGGCCATGCTTCTGAAGCTGGGATTTCTCCATTATTGGGTTAGTAGAGTCATGTCTTGTATCCAATCGGTCTCTTATAGCCTCCTCATTAATGGATGTATCAAAGGATCGATAGCTCCAACAAGAGGGATTCGTCAAGGAGACCCCATCCACCAACAATATTTATTTTATGCTCACAAGCACTTACTTCAATTATCAGAAGAGCAGAGGGGTCTTGAGTCCTACATGGAATTAGAGTTCGGCATAGAGGTACTCCAATCACCCACCTTCTATTTGCTGATGATTGTCTTCTTTTTCTCTCAGGTCAAGTTAGGTGAAATTTCATCTCTTAATCAATGCCTTGACTTATATTGTAAGGCTATGAGTCAGGAAATTAATCTCAAGAAATCTAGCCTTACTTTTAGTCCAAACACTCATGTTAAGTTTAAAAGATGGTTGTCAAGGGTGCTTAAAGTTCCTTATTGTGATGGCCCTTCCAAGTATTTAGGATTACCAACCGATTTTGGTATTTCTAAAAAGGATTTATTTCGTGAAGTTAAGGAGCAAACTCTGAATAAATTACAAGGATGGAAGAAGAAGTACCTATCTCATGCTGAAAAAGAGATTCTCTTGAAAGCATCATTATCCCCTATGTCTAACTTTGCAGGCTCACATTTTAAATTAGCAGTTTCACATCATGAAGATGTTAGAAAGGCTGCTTCTAACTTTTATTGGGGTGATTCTGAAAATGACTCTAAGATCCATTGGATCTCATGGGAGAGATTGGGTCGCTCGAAGAATAGAGGAGGCTTTGGCTTTAGAGACTCAAGGTTACAAAACCAAGCCTTATTGGCTAAGGCGGCATGGAGGTTATGGTCATCTCCTGAAACTCACTGGGCACGATTTATCAAGTCCATTTACTTTCCAACTTTAGATTTTCTACGTGCTAGACTGGGTCATAACCCATCATGGGGCTGGTGTAGTATTTTGGAGGGAAGGGATGCTCTACAGGAAGGTTTGTTATGGCAAATTGGGGATGGTGCTTTAGTAGATATTTGGCAGGACAAATGGATACAATCATTGCCTCATTATAAACTCCAATATCCAAAGCCAGTAGGCTGCACATTATCAACAGTAGCTAATATTATTGGTCCTGTTACAAGGTATTGGAGATTATATTTATTGCAACAGTTTTTTCATCAGTCTGATAGAGATGCTATTTTAAAGATCAACCTAAGTCTATTCCCAAGTGCTGATAAGCTGATATGGGGGGCCTCAAAGGATGGTGTTTTTAGTGTGAAATTGGTTTATCATCTATTATCTAATTTAAAGCAAGTTAGAGATAAAGATGGAGCTGCATGTAAAGCATCCACATCAAGGTGTCTCCAATAGGAGCATATGCCTGAGACCGTTTGGAAATGTATTTGGGCTACCAACTTACTACCAAAAGTAAAAGCTTTCATGTGGAGAGTGTGTGCAAGGGGTATTACTTTAGGTGATGGGTTACAGTCACAGCAACTCCATATTGATTCTTCTTGCCAACGATGTGGAGCACTAAAGGAAATGTCTGATCACATATTGCTTGAATGTTCGTTTACTAAAGCCATATGGTTTGGGAGTTATTTGTCTTACATCCCACCCATTGATCAGGTGCCAATATTTTCAAACTAGTCAGCTGGTTGGGATAGTATTTTTCACCATGATAAGAAGATAGCTCGTGAATCTCTGTCTATAGCCTCCTTCTTATGTTGGTACTCATGGCGGGCTAGGAATGATATGGTATTTAATATAAAGAACTAGAGCCCTCAAGAGGTAACTATGGTTGCAGAGAAGACTTTTATTGAATTTCAGATGGTGACAACTAAACCCCAGTGGACTCAACCTGCACCAAGTCAAAGGGAAGAAAGTGAAGAAGGTAAGTGGACGCCTCCATCAACTGGATACTTGAAGGTAAATTGTGATGCTGCTCTACCTAGAAGAAAGTCTCACGGCTGTTTGGGATTCATATTTCAGGATAATAATGGAACTCAATTGCAAGATGTTTCTATTCTTCAACGTCTCACTTCACCCTTGCAAGGTGAGATCTTAACAATACGTCAAGCATTATCTTCAGCTATTATAGCAGGATATACTCATCTTCAGGTGGAGACAGATAGCAAGTGTATGAGTATTTAAATGATGCAAGGCACAATCCCCCCCTTGAGACGGCTACAGCTATTTCAGATGTGAAAAGTCTTGTAACATCTTTCATCTCTATTTCTTTTCATTGTATTCCACAGGCTTTGAATAGTATTGCAGATGCTTTGGCTCGGAAGGCCTTGTCTTTTATGTGTGTGACAGATTGGCCTATTTCCACTCCTTGGCTATATGACCTATGTTGGTTTGAAGTCATTGCTAGTTCACATAATGATCAGTAATTTTCTATTCTACCAAAAAAAAAAAAAAATTGGAAAATCTCATATATTATTGAAGATCATTGAGGAAGATTATAAGAATCCATGTTGAGTAATTGGGAGGGAGCTGGCTTCTATATCTTGAGAGACTAATTAGAGATTCAATTTTTTATATTTTCTACTAAATAGGGGGTATGCCAGTTACAAAATGGTTATCATTTTTTCACATATTTTACGTGTAACCCACTACTTATGATATCTAACTACCTATTACATAGTATTATCAACTCTTACTAACCGCCAATTATTTATTACCTACACGTTAAGACTCCAATGTCAAAAATGTTATTGGCCCCCCATTCTTTTTTTTTTTTTTGGTGAAAATTGTGTCCATTTATTCAGTAGAATGGATTACACACCTGCCCTCTGTGACAATAAAAGCAGACAAACAAGGATCGGAAATAGGCCAAACTATCCTATTCGAAAAGGACAGAGCCATTTTGGCAAGGAATCTGCAACAGAGTTGGCAACCCTTGGAATAAAAACAAAATTACATTCTTCTAAATAAGTGGCCAGATGCTTGATATCCTCAATAATTGGTCTAACAAAAAGTGTGGAATCTCTTTCAAGTGACTGAAGGGAGGAAATAATCTCTTGATTGTCACACTCCACTAACAGTTTATCTACCCCATTAGCCAAGGCTGCCAAAAGACCCTCTCTTATAGCAATAGCCTCTCCTACTGAAACCTCAGTAAATTGTTTAGGACTAGATATAGCCACTCGAGGATTTCCTAAGTAATCTCACATTAGGAAATTCCACTGTCTATCTGGTGTGTCTCTTTCCTCCCTCCCTAGAGTGATCTCGTCTAAAATTTTATACCCCAAACCATGAGTACAGATCCTCTACCTCTCCCCCCGCCACCGTTACCACTTCACAAACCATGTACCATTGATTCCTGAAGATGATAATTCTGAAGATGATGGTGTTTTTGAACTTGATGATTAGTTTGAAGATCGTCTTTCCCACTCTCTCTCTCTCTCTCTCTCTCTCTCTCTCTCTCTCTCTCTCTCTCTCTCTCTCTCTTGCAGGATATGTTTTGGCTAGAAAGTCTTATAGAAGACAAACGGTAACTGCAACGTTGGTGTTGGCATGGAACACCAACGAGATTGTCCTTGTTTCCTCGATTAAGACCAATACTTATCTGTTGAAGTTTGATCATCCAATGGATGTTCAAAATGTGTTTAATGAAACACTGTGGTCGATTGCAAGAAATTTGATCGACCTGGAGCGCTAGAAGGCTACCAAAGACTGGACTTTCTCTAATACTGATTTTGGGTGCAATTTCATGAGATTCCAAATGAACTTCAAGATTATCTGTTGGAGACTAGATTAGTCCAGAAGGTTGGCTTGGTTTCTAGATTGATGCATGTCATGGGAGTACGTAGTGGACAAAGGCTAAACTACTTTAGGGCTCGAGTGGCGTTGGATATACGAAAGCCGCTAAAGTCTATTATAAAGATAAGAAGATGTAATGCAGATGAACATCCTATCGGCCCAAGCCCTCTGCTTCCATCACAGATCTCAGAAAATTTCCCATTCGGGTCGCCACCAAAATATGTCGGATCGGGTCAATCTTCAAAACGGGTTAAGAATTCGAGACAAACTTAACAAATCTCCACCTTGGCTTGAATTCTCCTCCAACAGATAAACAAATAGCTAATATCTTCATCTTCTCCAATAGCCCTCCAAAGGGCTGAACTCAAACACTACAAACACCAAGTAAGTTCAAGCAATGCTCAAACTTACCAACACATAAAGGCTTAGTCAACATATCAGCTAGATTGTTTTCAGTACCAATCTTCAACACTTGAATATTACCTTGAGTAATTATCTCTTTTATGAAATGATACCGAACATCAATGTGCTTTGTCCTCTCATGATACATTGGATCTTTAGTCAAGTGAATAGCACTCTGGCTATCACAATGGACAACAGTCACCCCATGATTCATGCTGAGTTCTCCCAACAAACCTCTAAGACAAATAGCTTCTTTAATTGCCTCAGTCACTGCCATATACTCTACTTTAGTAGTAGATAATGCAACTGTAGCCTGTAAAGTAGTTTTCCAACTAACCATACTTCCTCCAAGAGTAAATATATAGCCTGTGAGTGACCTCCTCTTGTCAAGATCACCTGCATAATCTGAATCAACATAACCAGATAAATTATCACCATTCCTCCCAAACTCCAAACAAACACCAGAGGTCCCTTTCAAGTACCTAAGTATCCACTTCACTGCTTCCCAATGAGCTTTACTTGGACATGACAAATATCTGCTCACTACACTGACAGCTTGTGAAATGTCAGGACGAGTGCAAACCATAGCATACACAACGGAGCCAACTGCACTAGAGCCAACTCCACCTCTTCATCTGTCTTAGTTGATAGAGCAGTTGAAAGTCTAAAATGAGATGCAAGAGGAGTAGTTACAGGTTTGGCATCTTTCATGCCAAAACGATTCAATACCTTCTCAGTGTACTTTTGTTGAGATAGCCACAGCTTCCCTGCTTTTCTATCCCTCTTGATCTCCATACCAAGGATCTTCCTTGCTGCCCCCCAATCTTTCATCTCAAATTCAGAACTTAATTGTTTCTTCAACTTATTGACCTCATTCCTATCTTTTGCTGCAATCAACATATCATCAACATAAAGCAACAAATATATGAATGACCCATCAGAGAGCTTTCTGAAATAAACACAACAGTCATATTGACACATGGAGTATCCAAAACTAACCATAACTGAATCAAACCTTTTATACCATTGTCTAGGAGACTGTTTTAAACCATATAGGGACTTCTTCAACAAACATACATGGTCCTCCTTACCTTCAATAACAAACCCTTCAGGTTGATGCATATAAATCTGTTCTTCTAGTTCACCATGCAAGAATGTTGTTTTCACATCAAGTTGCTCCAACTCCAAATCATGCATAGCAACTAAAGCAAGTAGGACACGAATAGAACTATGCTTAATAACAGGTGAGAAAACATCATTAAAATCAATTCCTTGTACTTGACTATAGCCCTTTGCAACTAAACGTGTCTTGTACCGAGTATCTTCAACACCTGAGGTAGATTCCTTCTTCTTGAAGACCCATTTGCAACCAATTATTTTCTTCCCTGTTCTCGGCTTCACAAGCTCCCAAGTCTGATTTTTATGAAGAGATTCCATCTCCTCATTCATGGAAATCAACCATTTTGTAGAATCAATTGAAGCAACAGCTTCAGAATATGTTGCAGGCTCACTATTTTCAATTGTATCTGCAACAGACAATGCATAAGCAACAAATTCAGCATGCCCATACTTTTGTGGTTGTCTAATATTTCTCCTTGCTCTATCCTTGGCAATGCTGTACCGTTCTTCTTGATTCTCTTGAGCATCATCTCCTTCAGTAAAAGTAGGCAGCTGGACTAAAGTAGATTGTGCTTTGTTTGAAGATGAACCACCAATTTCAAACTCCACCTTCTCTCTAGATTTTTCTTGACCTTCATCACAATGAATAGGAGCTTCTTTCCTAGGATGCAACATAGTAGATTCATCAAAAGTAACATCTCTGCTAATAAGAAATTTTGGAGACTTTGGATCAGGACACCACAACCTGTATCCTTTCACTCCAGATCCATACCCAAGAAAAATGCATTTCTTAGCCCTAGGTTCCAACTTCCCTTCATTTACATGTTCATAAGCAAGACATCCAAATACTTTTAAATTTGAGTAGTCTGCAGGTTTACCTGACGAAACTTCTTCTAGAATCTTGCACTCAATAGCTGTGCAAGGAGATCGATTCACCAACAAGGTTGCTATGTTAACTGCTTCTGCCCAGAACTCCTTGCCCAATCCTGCATTTGATAACATACACCTCACCTTTTCTAACAAGGTTCTATTCATATGCTCTGCCATTCCATTCTGCTGGGGTGTTTTAACACCTGTATGGTGTCTTGCAATACCTTCATTTTTGCAGAACTCATTAAAGTCACCTTCACAAAACTCTAGGCCATTATCGGTTCTCAACCTTTTAATTTGTTTCTCGGTCTGCTTCTCAAGCAAATTCTTCCACTATTTGAAAGTGATAAATACTTCATTTTTGTACTTCAAGAAATAGACCCAAACCTTCCTAGAGAAATCGTCAATGAAAGTAAGCAAGTATCTTGCACCAGCCCCCTTTGAAGCAACCTTGGAGGGCCCCCATAGGTCTAAATGAATGTAGTCCAAAGTTCCCTTAGTCCTGTGAATAGCAGTACTGAAACTAACTCTTTTCTGCTTCCCAAACACACAATGCTCACAGAACTCCGTTGCTCCTGTACTCTGACCACACAACAAGCCCCTTTTACTTAATGATGCCATCCCTCTTTCACTCATATGGCCTAACCTCATATGCCATAAATTTTTGACATCTGATTCAGACATAGATGATGAAGCTGCCGCAACAGACCCAGTGACTGTAGTACCCTGCAACACATATAAACTGCCAACCTTGATTCCTTTCATCAATAAGAGAACACCCTTACTGATCTTCATGACTCCAACTTCAGCTGTATACTTGCACCCATTTGAATCAAGAGTGCCTAAACTGATGAGATTTTTCTTCAAATCAGGGATATGCCTGACATTAGACAAGGTTCTAACAATGCCAGCATACATTTAATATTAATCGTTCCCATTCCAATAGTCATACAAGAAGCATTATTTCCCATCAACACAACTCCACCTCAAACTGATTCGTATGTGGAGAACCATTCACGATTGGAACACATATGGTAGGAACAACCAGAGTCAAGAATCCATTCATCCTGTGATCTAACTTTATCATTAGTCACCAAAAGCATATCAGACTCACTCTCATCTTCAGCAATACTAGCTTCTGCAGAATCATCTCTTTTCTGTTGATTTTGAGCACCACCATCTGCCTTCTGCTTATTTAAAAGCTTATAGCATTCAGATTTAATATGCCCCTTTTTCTTACAGTAATTGCAGGTTAAATTCTTGTGCTTAGATTTTGATCTAGCCTTCTTTTTGTCACCATCTGAACCCCTTTCATTCGTTCTCCCTCTAGCTACCAAACCAACACCATCAGATTTATTGGTAGATGTCAACTCATCCTCAATAGAGATTGTCTCTCTACCATAAATCATGGTATCCCTAAAATGCTTATAAGATGGAGGCAGAGAACATAACAATAATAGGGCCAAATCTTCATCGTCTATTTTAACATCTATCCTTTTCAAATCAGTAACAATAGAAATGAACTCAGATATGTGGGATTTAATAGAAGTACCTTCACCCATATAAAGGGTATACAGTTGTTGCTTCAATCTCAACCTATTGGTGAGGGATTTGTTGAGGTAGAGGTTCTCTAACTTCACCCATAACTCTGCAGCCATTTTCTCTGAGAGAACTTCCTGTAGAACATTATTCGAAAGACACAACTGAATAGCTGAAAGGGCTTTATCATTCAAATCGCTCCAATCATCATCAGACATAGTTGCAGGTTTCTTCGCCTTCCCAAATAGGGTTTTCTTCAAACCCTGCTACGTGAGAACAACCATCATTCGAACCTGCCATAAACTAAAACTGATGTTGCCGTCAAACCTATCAATATCGTATTTCATTGAAGCCATGGATCGAAGTAACCCAGAGCTCTGATACCAGTTTGTTAGAATAAACACCAAGAAACACGAATAATAAAGAGACAATAGATCCGTAGGACACAGAGATTTAACAAGGTTCACACACCCGGGTGGTGTGCTACGTCCTCGGGCGAAGAAGAAGATGATTCACTATGCAGAAGAGAGATTTACACCCTAGTAGCGGCAAGGAAAAAAACTCACCGTGAAACCCTAGCTGCATGAAAACCCTAGAATACAATGACTTTCTCAACAAGCAATAGTACATTATATATATATACTCCAAATCACGGTTTGACCCATCGGGTCGCGGTCAATCTGATCGAACCATACAGTGGGGGCATAGCCACCGCACCCCCATACGAGATCAGTGATGGGCTTCGGGCTTGGGCCTATCGGCCCAAGTCCTCTGCTTCCATCACAGATCTCAGAAAATGTCCCATTTGGGTCGCCACTAAAATATGTCGGATCAGGTCAATCTTTAAAACGGGTCAAGAATTCGAGACAAACTTAACAAAAACACTTTAAGTATTTAATACTAGGTGCTGGTCAACCATCGATTTTCCGATTCAATTCAATTCTGAATAGGAATTATGGCCTATAAAACCAAAACCAGATCAATTTACTACAGTGCAGTTCGATTTGGTTATAATCGATCGGTTTCGATTCCGATAAACAATTTTGGTTATGTATTGACACCCTCACCCATAATGAGAGCTCTTATTATCCACCCAACCACCAGATTAAAGACTCCACAATTTATAATGCCAATCCTATGGGCATATATTGCCCTCTTAGTAGACCTATTTCAACCCAATGACCCACTCATTCATTATCTAATAGCCCATCTTCATCCAATCACTACCACCCACCATACATCACGCAATTGAACTCCGGGGTCCTCACATTCTCCACTACCTACATAACCTTCCACAGACCCAGAAATCGCCCAAGCTTTATCAGTTTTGTTGCCCCCATCTTTCAGAATGCTCTCTTACAACTCCAACCTCAAATTCTACACGAATCAATCCTATAGCTAATCCACAACCACTTATACCCTTTTCTCAAACTTCACTCCATGACTTGACCCAACATTTATAGGTTTTACAAAGTACTAAGTGACCAAGGGTTACTCAGGATGAATCCCATTCATTGGAGGATACAGAAATGACTCATCAGAATACTCAAGTCTCCTTGGCCCATTCTTTGACTCAACCCCATGTGGAAGCTGGAGATCACCCCCACAGGTTACAATGAAACTGTCAGGGTTTGTGGAGTCCCCTGACAAAGCGTTCCTTTTTAAGTCTCCTTAAAAGTGATAACCCAGATGTGGCTTTTTTAATGGAGACAAAGAGTCAGATTCTTTTCCTTGAAAGGTTTCGAAGAAAGGGCAATTTTAAATGTTACTATTAACCCACAAGGTGCAGCTAGTGGTCTTGCACTGTGGTGGAAAGATCATATCCATCATATGGTTTTATCTTCAGATTCCAGGTTAATTGATGTAAAGATTAGTATGACTGGATATCCACCTTTCTTTTTTATACGTGTTTTTGGAGACCCATTGAGACATAGGAGGAGACAGGTGTGGGATCATATTTCGAGTATTGCCTACACTAGACAGGGTAACTGGTTGTGCTTTGGTGACTTCAACTCATACGTATCATGGCACGAATAAATTGGTGGTTCTCAACAAGTTTCAAGAGATGTTGATGACTTTAGAGATTTTCTGAAATCTTGTAAATTTTTTTTTTATTTGGGATTCCATGGTCCTTGTTACACTTGGAATAATAAACAAAGTGGATCCTCCAACATTAGAATTTGGCTAGACCGAGCCCTATGCAATCCTGATTGGCGGCAAAGCTATGAGAATGTATCGGTTTTTGTCCAACCAGCTATTGGCTCTGACCATTGCCCTATTGTCATTGATACTGAAGGTAATATCTCTTATGGGCGTCGACCTTTTCGGTTTGAATCTATATGGATGATGCACCCTGACTGTGGAGCTACAACTATCAGAGGTTGGTTGATTTCTCCAGCAGGAACAACAATGAAAAAAATTATGAAGAAGATACAACATTGTGGCACAATCTTTAAGAAATATAATATGGAGGTCTTTGGTAGCATTTTTGAGACTATTGAGAACCTTAAATCAGAACTTGAGCATATTTAGGGCCTGCCTTGATCACTATTTCCCCAATAGAGAGAATCTGAAGTTTACAAGCTTCTTGAAATTGAAATAGAGAAAGGAGGAGAAAATGTGGAGACAAAAAATCCAGAATTAACTGGCTAGAAGAAGGGGATAGGAACACTTATTTTTTCCATGTCTCAATGATGCGGCGTCGGCACAACAATCGAATTTTGAAGTTAAACTTCCCTTTAGGGTAGTGGTCCTCAATTGAGGTTATGTTTCAAATATTTTTGTAGAGCCTTGCTCCCTAAACCTGGTTTATTGATCAGTTGGTTTAGTTTGGTCTTGTAGGGTATGAACCGGAAAGGGTTGACGCGGGTGCCCTATGGTGTATGTTAGCAAGGGTGACGTCAAATGCGGGGTGGTCGAACAAGATTGAGCCGGTACCCAAAGTGATTCACACGCCAAATCCATGCCCTTGTATGTATCATAAGGCCACGTACGAATAAGAAAGGTATGATATCTTATCGAATGACCAGAACTTAGTCCATAACACGTGGCGAGAGTGAGATACGCATTAAGATTCCATTTTCCCACAAAAATATAGTAAGGTTGGCCTTGTTTCGGCCAACTGGTAGGTGTAAGACCCACCAGTGTGACCCACTTGTAAGGGAAATGTGGGTCCCAGCAAACCCAACTTGGGTGAGCACGTGTATTTTGGGTTTCTCGTAGTAATGAAATCAAGTGCACTTGATAATGTCGACTAGTTTAGCCGATATCATGATTTATTATGTTTTGGTCCATAAAGGGGCAAAACCAAACAAGCCTTAGTAGATATTTACAAACCATGGTATAAATAGCATTTATGTCTCTCTCTCTCACTCTCTCTCTCTCACTCTCTCTCTCTCTCTCTCTCTCTCTCTCTCTCTCTCTCTCTCTCTCTCTCTCTCTCTCTCTCTCTCTCTCTCTCTCCTATTTATGATTTCGACAAAAGTTTGGTGAGAGGAGTAAAGAAGAGGGAGAAACGAGGAAGGAGAAGAGAAGGGAGAGGGAAGAAGGTTCCCCCCTAGATTTTTGAGGCCGCAACATACGTTTTCGTCTTCAAAGTAGTGTCTGGTGCCTTGGGATCTACGTTTTGAGGTAAGTAACGTCATAAACCCTTGGAATGTGATGAAACCCTTTTGTGTGTGGCCAAATCAAAGAGATGATAGAAATCTTGTGTGTTTTCTTTGAAGATTTGAGGAAAGGAAAACTAAGATTGAAAGTATTTGGTGACATTCTGATTTGGAAAGAGGAATCTTAAGTTTTTGAGGTTTCTTGAGCCAAGGTATGATTTGTTTCTAAAAACATTGATTTAACTTAGATCCATTGAATAATCAAGTAGATGAAGCCTAAAATGTGTGGGAAATGAAGTCGGAACAACCCCCTTGGGTTCCTAAGAGGTGGGATGAAAGAGAAAAGAAGTTCAGCGAAACCCACAGAACACTGATGGGTAGCACCGGTGAGTAGTCAGACCCACTAGTGCGACCCCCCAGTCTTACCTGGCCTTTTGAACCAATAGGCGAGTAAGACAACCCACCGGTCTCCTCTAGGCTCACCGGATCTGGGTTAGCCCCAGGTCCTATCGATGGGTAGGAGCAACGGGTACTAGACCCATCGGCATGACCCGTGGGTCTATGTCTGGGTGCTATCTGCCAAGGTAGATTGCACAGGTGGGTTCACCTACCCGCCTATATGACCAACCTGTAGACCAAATGAGCTCCATTGGAATTGAAACTCACCAATGACCTTCTTCACGCTATTATACGTGTTGTGATCATATCTTACATCTTTTTACAATTTTGAAATGGATGTATTCTAAATTCCTATTTGTGTTAGGTTTCGAGACATTTGTCTTTACTCTGGATCTTACCTGTACCACTAGTGCATATTCTCCTACAAGAATAGGTAAGTGGGGAGGGGACTTTGATTTTATTTTGGGAGTGTTTATGGCATCCTATTTATTCATACATTATCTCGACATTTCGAATGCCATTCTCATACATATGCTTGACTGCTGGTAGACGCATTTAGAAATGAACATATTGTTATCTTTATATATCTAATTAATTGTTACTTGCTATGAATCTTGAGCATGGATTTATTCATTGATGGATTATGATGAGGATTTGCCGAACATGTATGAGATTCCTAGAATAGATGCTATAGTCGACTTGGAACTGAATGCATTGGTACACCATGGAATGGGATGTGAAAGTACTATGCAATCGTATTATCTTATATAGAAGCATGTGGCTAGGATTTCACATTCTCTCGTGCTATGACCTTCCCAATAGTGGTTTAGGTGTTGGGTTATCATTAGGGGGAAGCACCGATCACGGACCATTGTGGTGGTTAGAAATATGCCCAGCTGATCATTAGAACAGTCAATAGCTTTGGTGATATATTCAGAGAGCCAATCGTACTTATTTTATTTTCTGCTATAGTTCGGTCACAATTTACATTTTTATTATGGTTGGGCCACGATTTAATTTTTTGAGTGCTCATGACTAGCCTTCTCCGACAACCCTATGGATGTATCATGGGATGGAGAATGTGTCTCGTACCCGGGGCATATGTGCACTGTGGTTGTGAGTAGCACGTAACCTATGATCTGGAAATGTTGCTTATATAAAACAAGATTAAAATAAATCTTATGCATATAGTACCATTTGAATTACAATTGCTTGTGTGACTCTTTCTTTCCATTTACTGAGCTAGTGAGCTCACCCCTCATGCGCACATTTTCTAGATGATTTTGTAGGATATTCCGTAGAGGAACCCATACGAAGATGAATGCCCGTGCGAGAACTGTGTTGTGGGGCAATAATAGCAGACTTTTCTATTTATAGTTCTCATTTTTTATTCTTTTGGTGTACTCCCCTTTCTGTACTCTCAAAAATTAAATTATTATTTTTTGTATAAATATCATGTTTACGGGCCCACATATAAATATATTATGTATAACAATTTGGGTATCTAGAGTATATGTGGATTTACAGGTATTTATACATAATAAGATTTCCGTTGAAATTACATTATTTGGGACCTCCTCCTTTGCCTCGGGCATATAATCAACGTCCTCCTCCTCATCAACCTCCTCTTGATTAGTATCCCCCACTGCGGGCTCCATCAGATCATACAACTCCATCTTATGCAAAATACCCCGGGAGAATCTATCCAATGGGGACCTTCCCTCCTCACCCTGTAAGTCCACCTAAAAATACTCGAATATTTTGGTAAGGGACCGGGCGTATGGGTAGTTGCCGTTAGATGGATGCACGCTATGGTACTCCATAATTTTCATGATAATATAAGGGAGGCATATGCAAGAGGCATTCCCTAGAGCCATGTAAATGCAGTATGCCATGTAAGCCCTCATGAAGTTTACCTGATTCAATGATCGGCTCAGGGCAGCAGGTTAAACTAAACTAAGCGGTTGAAAACCTAGACCTTTGGGATGAAGGCAGTCTCAGACTTAGGGCAGACCGCATGGCCACAAATGGTCTCGTAGATGTGTCTTTGGAGGGTCTCACTCATGTAGGGGCCCAAGGCCTTACCCCTAGGTGGGCAGTAATACCAAGTGCCCTCCATAGAGATGCCTAAGTTCCTCGGCAATAGCTCAATAGGGAGTCTAATATCTTGTCCCTTCACCCGGTTGGTAATGGTATACATCCTGTCATTGTACGAAATCTCCAAGTTACAATAAAACTTCTTGATGAGGTTTGGATAACTGATCGAGTCAACAGAAAGCATGGCTTGCCAGCCAAGGGCAGTGAAGTTCTCAAGCATCTGAACCTGAGTGAAGTCCTCTATCACAACAGTCTTCCCTATAAGGACTGGCCTCTTGGAGAAGGTAAACTAAGAGAGGGAAACCTGAAGGCTCCTGAATAGACTCTCACCATAATCCTCTAGGTCCACATGAACACTCCTCCTAGCCCGGGCGCGAGGAGTGGAAGAACTTGTGGCTACACCCCTCTTTTTTCTACTAGGAGCATTTCCACTCCTAGAGGATGAGGCAGCCTCCTTGCCCTTGCAAGAAGACATTCTAAAAAATTCATGAGAAAAACATGAGAAACTGATAAGATTTCAAGAGGAAATTATAAAAAACAAGGGATGAAAGAAAAAAAACAAGACAGTAAGATCCCAAGAAGGAGATTAGTGAGAATGACCCTCTCATATTAAGCACATTATAGGTGCAATGTATATCAAGTAACAAGCAAAAGGAGAACATCCCTATGGTGCAATGCTGTAATCATGATGCGATCATGTGTGAATGATAGGTCGATAGAGCAATGCATTGATAAATGTAAGGTACGGACAAGTGAACATTATGAAGTCATTATTATTTGATGCATAATGCAAATAAAATCTAATAAGTGGAAACAATTATTTAAGGCATAAAGCCATGCAAATGCCAAGTTGGCATAAATCTGAGACATTTGACAGATTTTTCCAAAGGAAGAAAAAGGGGATAATTTTCATAGAGAAGGGCATAAACGATGAATGTCTTAGCTTTGAGTAAATTTGGAAATAACATGTAAAGGAGGCTTCAATTTCATACAAGTATATATATATATATATCTTAACATATTTGAAGTCAAAACAAGGGAAAACCCCCAAATTTCTCAATAACCCTAACATAGGAATGGTGAAGATTTATGCCAAGGAGAGATAGTGGGACATAGGTGCAATGTGACATTCTCACCACTATTGTGCAACCAAATGTGAGTTGATAGACTCGTTTGAACACACATTATGCAAGGAAGGAGAGAGAAAATGGGAAAAATCCTAAAACAACAAAAATTAGGAAAATTGGGTTAAACAAACCATGGAAATGACACATGTGACGATTAAAGATGAGATTCATGAAATAGATGGCATACTTACATACTACATTCATTCTAGTTGGAAGAAATCAAAAGAAAAACAAATTTTAGGGTATAATGAACAAGAATATTCGAAATCTCATAATTTAAGAGAGAGAAGGAAGAGAAAACCACTCACCTGAGGTTGAAGTTGGTGTTGAGAAACTTTGAATCCAAATGTGGCAAGAGAAATGCTTGTAAGAGCTCCTAGACCTTCTTTTGGGTTGCCTTGAGCGATTTAGAGAAGAGAGGGAAAAGTGAGAAATAAGAGTGTTTGAAAATGAGGGCGTTTTTGCCCTCATAATAGATTCACGCGCGCGTGGCGAGTCACCATCGGTGGGTCCTAAACCTAGCCCACCCGCTAGTGTGGATTTTTAGGCCAAAATGTCCCAAAATTTGGGGATTTATTCCTCAAGCCTTGTGGACCCCAATTTTGCTTGAATTATAAGCTATTGTGCAATAAATTTTCATGCATGCTTATGTGGGGTAATTGTGATACCCTACTTTGTAAACCCGACTTAATTTCTTCGGTTGGTTTGGATTAGCCTTACAGGACCTGAATCTGAGCGAGTTGAGACAAGTACCTTATAACATAATGGTGAGGGTGACTTTGAACTCAGGTTGGCCAGATGAGTTGGAGTCGGTGCCTAATGAAGTCCGTGTGCCCAAGCTGTGTACTTGCATGTATCACTGGGTCATGTACGCACAATAAAGGTACACAGCCACATATTATGTCAGGTACATGTGTTAATTAATTACCGAGAGTGAAATACATATCGGATCCAAGCCCCATTGAAACCCATTCGGCTAAGTTTTGGCCAATTGGTGGGTGGTTATGGGTGAGTCAAACCCACCAGTGTGACTTACCACTCTAGTCATTAGATATTTTGACCCAAGTATAAATAGTATTTACTACATTTCTTCACCCTCATTTATTGTTTTACAAGGTGGGTGAGAAAAGTAAAGAAGAGAGAGAAACGAAGGAGAGAGAGAGAGAGGAAGAAGAAGGAAGAAATAGGAAAGAAGATGATCGTTGTGTGTCGTTGGGGTCAGATCTTTTGAATTCGACACCAGAAGCGTGATCCTCGCCTTGGGATTTATGATTTGAGGTGAGTAAAAACTATATTTCTAAAACCCTTATGAAACCCTATGTGAAATCCTATTATTTAGGTTGGAATCCTTTAGATCTTGTTTATCCCTCTTAAGAATGAGAACCTAAGGTTTAATAAAGGACCTACATATTGTTTATGAAGGTTTTATAAGAAGAAATTTCAAGATTTAAGAAGCATTTGTTGATCTCTTGAGCTAGAGAGAAGATTTGAGGTTTTTGAGGTGTTCTTGAGCAAAGAGGTAAAACCAAAGCTTAAAACTTTGAATCGATACTAGATCTATGTTAGAATCACAATATGGGACCTTATATTTGTGAAAAATGCAATCGAATTGACCCCTTATGGTTTCCCCAAGGTGGGATGAAGAATGGGAGTGAATAACAAAAATCTTGGTTCTGAGTGGTGGGTGCCTTTAAATGGTCAGACCCACCAATCGGGAGCCCGCTTGTCCTAAATGGGTTGTTAGCTCGACCGGCGAGCCAGATTGGTGGGCACCTAGCCCGTCGGTCTAGGCAAAGCCCCTGGGTCGAGTAGTGAGTGAGGACCGGTGGGCACCTGGCCTGCCACTCCTAGCCCGTTGGTCCTTACAAGGCCCTTGAGTCAAGTGACGGGCAAGGACTGGTAGGTACCTCACCTGTCGGTTGATCTACCAATCCGACTCTTCGGGTTTCGATTGGGTCCAAATTTATTCAACCTCCTACGGTGATTCTAAATGCGTTAAGGTTATCGTATTCCTTTGATTGTGAACCTAAAGTGGAGATATACTAAACTCGACCTCTTTTATGATAGGTTTCACTAGAAACTCACGTCTTCGCACGTCGGATCTTTCTCGTACCAAGGGTGATCATTGTACACAACTAGGTAAGTGGGAAGAGGACATTGACTTTATTTTTGGAAGGTTTTTGCATCATTCCATTATTATTGTAGACTAGCCATGTCATCATTTCATTACTATGTGTAGCCTAGTCATTCAAGAATGCCATTCGCATGCATTGACATGTGCATTTATGAAATTTATTTATGACTTGATATGCTAATATCTTTAATTGTTAAATGCTTATTCTTGCTTTGAGTTATAAGATGGATGATTTTAAATTATTGAATATGATGCATTGCTAAACTAGATGCCATTGTCAGCTTGAAAACGAATGCATTGGTGGCCCGTGAAATGGGACGCAGTGGCACTATGCAGTAGTATTATCTCATATAGGAGTATGCGGTTAGGAATGACATATCCTTGTGCTATGACCATTTTCAACAGGGGTTTAGGTATTGGGTACATCACCAGGGGGAGGAGCTTGAGGTTGTGTACTAACAATGGCGGTTAGAAGTACGCCCGACCGATCACTAGGATGGTTGACAATTTTGATGATATAACAAGAGGGTCAATCATACTGCTTTTAATTTAATGTAGGGCAAAGCCCATTTTACTTTAATGCAGGGCAAGGCCCATTTTACTTTCCGGTACCCACAACTGGCTTTCTCCGACAACCCTATATGCTATCGCGGGATGGAGTTCGAGACTCGTACCCGGGGTATATGTGCACTATGGTTGTGAGTAGCACATGGCCTATGACTTAGATGTGATGTTTAGGAGGTTTAGGATAATAAAAATGGACTTGCATACATATAAGTGCATTTGTATTGCGAATGATTACTTAGTCTTTCTTTTCACTTACTGGGCTAGTGAGCTCATCCCACGCGTACATCACTTTTAGATGATCTTGTAGGTTATCCGGTTGAAGAGCTAGAGCCGTGATCCACTGTGGAGTTTCCAACTGAGGACTGGTGGGTCCTTGAAGATCTTGGGCACGGGGCAGAGTGCCCATGCGAGAGTTGTGTTATGGGACAACAACACTAATACATATAGGTGCCTTTGTATTGCGAATGATTACTTAGTCTTTCTTTTCACTTACTGGGCTAGTGAGCTCATCCCGCGCATACATCACTTTTAGATGATCTTGTAGGTTATCCGGTTGAAGAGCTAGAGCCGAGATCCACTGTGGAGTTTCCAACTGAGGACTGATGGGTCCTTGAAGATCTTGGGCACGGGGCCGAGTGCCCATGCGAGAGTTGTGTTATGGGACAACAACACTAATACCTACATAAGATTCTTTTGATTATTTTATGATGTTCCCCCTTTTATACTCTAGATGTTTAAATTGTATTTCTTGTGTGTATATCACGCTTACAGGCCCACATGTAAATGTATTATGTAATACAATTTGGGTATAAAAAATATTGGGGTATTTACTGGCATATACATATGTAAGACTTCCACTGAAATACAAAAATTGCTTTCTTTAGTTGTGTGTATGCTGTGTAGTGGTTACTGTATCAGATGATCCTGGCAAATTTTGGGTTAACAAGAGTTAACTCGGTAATCGATCCAATTCTGTGTGAACGGGGTGTGACAGTAATTATGTTACTATATGGAAATCAATACTTGGATGTGCGCCATAATGATGGAATGCAGTATGAGTACATGATCAAGGGCATGATGTGCATTTGATTTTGTGCTTACATGTGATAAATGTGGCACTTAATCATACTTAACTTTGATGCAATTCAGATACAAAGCATCATGGTACGCACTAAATCCAGTAGTAGTGCACGAGGAGCCCCATGTGGTCCTCGTCCTATTGGACGACCACCTAATCCTTGAGGGCCTCGACCCCGAGTGAGTCCTAGATGAGAAGAAATAGTTGAGGACTCACCTACGCATGAAATCCTAATCCTCCTCCCATTGTTACTCCAAATGATGTTACGGCTTTCATTCAACAATCGCAACAGGCATTTCAGTAGTAGCAAACCTTTATGATAATGTGCACCAATAGTTGAATCCTATGCAAATGGGTCAACACCCCTATGGGGTACCTTTCCCATAAGATCCTCCTATTGTGCCAAGTGCCGGAGTTCAACTGGGGGGTGCATCTCCTCAAGCACCACCTGTAGATACCCAAGGGAGGTCACCACCTGTAGTACCACCACAAGACTAACCAGGGGGTACACCACTTGTGGCTACTCCATGGTTTTCACCTTATGACACCCCTCCATACATGATGCCACCACCGTATCAACACTATCTAGCTTATCCCCCATACTACTCATTAACAGCCACTACTACAAAGGTAGTGGAATCCTTTAAGAGGCACTTACCACCTATCTTCACTAAGGTGGGGAGTGATCCTTTAGAGCCGGATTGATGGATCCAAGAAATGGAGAAGATATTTGAGGTGGTAGAATGCATAGAACCCCAGAAACTCATTTGTGCTGGGTTACAACTGAAGAATGAGGCTGATTCATGGTGGAAGGCTTCCAAGCCTATTTTAATGACAACCCACCCAGAATCGACATGGGAACAATTCCTTAAATTGTTCTTATCAAATTATTACCCCAACAGCTTCAGAGACAGGAAGGAAGTAGAATTCTTTGCCTTGACTCAGGGAAACAAGTCCGTTCTTGAGTACCAGTAGAAATTTGAGGACTTATTCTATTTTTCTCCTCCACACATGAAAACAGCGAAGGAAGAGGCAAAGAAGTTTTGGAAAGAGTTCAAAGTGTCTATTAGTATGATATTGGGGGCTATGGATTTGACTGACTATGCCCATATTGTACAAGAGGCCAAAACTATAGAAGACAAGAAAAATGGAGAGTCTTCCACCAAACCAGGACTTTAGAAGAGGTCCAACCCTTATGCAGACTCGAGCAACTCAAGCAAGAGTTTCTGTGGGCCATGTAACTATGGTCCATCATATCAGCAGTTTTACAGATCATCGGGCTATATGCCCCGACCGGCAGATAGATCGGCTACTACCACTTTTACCCGAACACTAGCATGGTGCCTACGGCACCGAGACCTCCTCGTCCTCCCACTGCACTGGGCCAGATACAGAGAGCACCAATACCAGTGTAAGCCTCCCAAAATAGGTGCTATATTTTTAATTCACTTGGGCATTTTGCAAAAGATTGCCCGTACAAACAGCTGCTGTACAGAGTCAACCTCCTATTTATAAGCCCGCATTGACTCAAGGTGGCCTGCCTCAAGGGAGAATGTATGTATTGTCAGTCGAAGATGTTGAAGCAAGCCCCGATGTTGTAGCAGATATCCTATCTATCTTGGGTATACCAGCTTATATGTTATTTAACTCTGGTGCATCACACTCTTTTATATCTAAGAGATTTGCTAAAAGGATTGACATGATATCCAGGGCTCTAGAGAGTAAATTGATTGTTAGCACACCTATAGAAAAAGTAGCACAATTAAATGAGGTGTATGGATCATGTCCCATTGAAATAGGTGGGAAGAAGCTGGATGCTCATCTTATCATATTTAACATGTAAAATTTTAATGTCATATTGGGCATGGATTGGTTATCCTCTCACCAGGCAAACATGATGTACACCGAGAAACAAATTAATCTGGTGAGTGATGAAGGTGAAGAGCTGGTGTATCAAGCAAAAAGGGAAAAACAACCTAGAGGTTCTCATTTCTGCCTTACAGGCAGTGAAATTATTGAAAGATGGATACCAGGGCTACCTAGCTTTAGTACAATTATGGAAGCAAAGGTCACATCGTTAAAAAAATTGAAAGTAGTTGGGGAGTTTCCCGACGTCTTACTAAATGATCTAACTCGGCTACTGCCTGACATAGAGTTAGAGTTTGCAATTGATTTAGTTCCCAGAGCAGCCCTAGTGTTTAAAGCTCCATACCGAATGGTAGCACCTGAATTAAAGGAGTTACAAACTCAGTTGTAGGAATTGTTGGAGAAGGGATTTATACGTCTGAGGGTTTCTCCTTAGGGTACTCCAGTTTTGTTTGTTAAAAATAAGGCTGGAAGTCTGTGTATGTGCAGTGATTACAGGGAATTAAACAAATTAACCATCAAGAACCGGTATCCATTGCCACGAATAGATGACCTCTTTGATCAACAACAAGGTGCCAAAGTGTTCTCAAAGATTGACCTCGGATCTTGCTACTATCAACTCAACATAAAGAGCAACAACATACCCAAGACGGCCTTTAGGACCCGGTATAGTCATTATGAATTCCTAGTGCAGTCTTTTAGGTTGTCCAATGCACCAGCAACTTTTATGAATCTGGTGAACCGATTATTTTATGATGTCCTCAACAAGTGGGTCATCGTTTTCATCGATGACATTTTGATATACTCGAAAACTAAAGAGGAGCATGCATTACACTTGAGGATGGTACTCCAAAGGTTAAGAGAACAGTAGTTATATGCGAAATTCAGCAAGTGCGAGTTTTAACTGAAGCAAGTTAGATTCTTAGGACACATAATGTCTGAGAATGGGATTGAGATTGACCCGGGAAAAGTAAAAGCAGCAGTGGAGTGGAAAGTACCCAAGAATGTTACAGAGATTAGAAGTTTCTTGGGATTAGTGGGCTCTTACTGGTGTTTCATTGAGAATTTCTCTCAAATTGCCGCTCTAATGACCAACTTGACAAAAAAGGGAGTGAAGTTTGAATGGTCTACTGAGTGCAAAGATAGTTTCCAAGAGTTGAAAAGCCGATTGGTGTTAGCCCCAGTGTTAACAATTCCAGAAGGCACAAGTGGTATGACAGTCTACATTGATGCTTCCAGAATTGGACTAGGTTGCGTCCTTATGCAACATGGTAAGGTAATGGCATATGCGTCTAGACAATTGAAAGAGTATGAGAAAAACTACCCCACTCATAATTTGGAGCTGGCGGCAATTGTCATCGTCTTGAAGATCTGACACCATTATTTGTATGGGGAGATGTGCGAAATATTCAGTGATCACAAAAGTCTCAAGTATTTCTTTACCCAAAGAGATCTGAACATGAGACAGAGGAGATGGCTAGAGCCATGAAAGATTATGACTGTGACATACAGTACCATCCAGATAAGGCCAATGTGGTGGCAGATGCATTGAGCCAGAAAGCTCAAACTGTATCACTTTCTTATTTGGCCACCAGCCCACAACTTAAACAGGAGGCCATGTTGATGGATAAAAAAATTTTAAATGAAGGATCAACCTTAGAGCTTGAGTACCAGCCAGATAGTATTAAGTAGCTGACCTTATCTTTGGCGGCCTTGCAAGTGCAGCCATCTATCATGTATGAGGTGATTATGAAGTAACCCTTGGATCTTGAGTTGTAGGAAATTAGAGTTAAAATTCAAGAGCAAATGATGGATGATCTTGATTTCACAATAGCCAATGACGGAGCACTATTGTTTCGAGGCAGGTTGTGTGTACCCAATGACATGAAGATACAGGACAAGATAGTGAAGGAAGCACATAGTTTGGAGTACACACTTCACCCCGGAAGCACCAAAATGTACAAAGATCTTAAACAAAGTTACAGGTGGCCAGAGATGAAGATTACAGTGGCCCTATATGTGGCACAGTGTCTCATGTGTCAGAGGGTCAAGGCAGAGTGGCATCGACCATATGGTACTCTTCAACCACTCCCAGTATTGGAGTGGAAGTGGGACATGATTACCATGGATTTTATCACCGGACTACCCCGTACACCCAAGGGAATGGATGCAATTTGAGTGATAGTAGACAGGCTTACCAAGACTGCCCACTTCATTCCTATCAAGACTACTTACTCCATGGACAAGCTAGCACAATTTTATATGAAAATGTAGTTTGCTTGCATGGAGTGCCAGTGAGTATAGTGTCAGACAGAGACCTAAGATTCACATCTAAATTTTAGAAAAGCCTCCAGCATGCCATGGGAACACAGGTGAACCTAAGTATTACTTTCCATCCATAGATTGATGGGCAATCCGAACGGACCATACAAATACTAGAAGATATACTTAGGGCCTGTGCAATGGAAATGAGTGGCAGTTGGGAAGAAAACATACCTCTTATGGAGTTTTCTTATAATAATAGCTATCAGGCTACAATTGGAATGGCTCCATATGAGGCAGTGCATGGCAGAAGGTGCAGATTCCTTATATTGGGATGATGTGGGAGAACGATGAATGCTTGGGCCAAAAATGATACATATGACGTGTGATAAGGTTGATGTCATCTGAGAGAAAATTAAGGCTGCTCAATCACGTTAAAAGAGCTATGCGAACAACCATAGAAAAGACATTGAATTTCAAGTGGGGGAGAGGGTATTTCTTAAAATTTCTCTTACCAAGGGTTAACAAAGGTTCCACAGAAAGGGCAAGTTGAGTCCAAGATATGTTAGCCTATTTAAGATCTTGCAACAGGTTGGCTCAGTAGCATGTATGCTGGCCCTTTTGCCTTCATTCAATAACGTTTATAACGTATTCCATGTTTCAATGTTGAAGCAGTATGTTCATGATCCATCGCATGTGCTAGATGTGGAACCAGAGTACTTGAAGGCCGATATGACTATAAAGAACAGCTTGCTAAGATCCTAGATCGAAAAATAAAAACCCTTTGCAATCGATCCATTGCTTTTTTAAAGGTGCGATGGGCCAATCACTCTCTTGAGGAAGCATCATGGGAAAAAGAAGATGAAATCCAGGCTAAACACCCTCATCTATTTGGAGTACTAAGTAACTTCAATTTCGAGGACAAAATTTTTAAAGGGGGGCAGATGTAGAGCCCTGCTACCTAAACCCGATTTATTGACTGATTGGTTCGGTTTGATTTTGTAGGGTCTAAATCGAAAAGGGTTGACGTGGGTGCCCTATAATGCATGACTGCAAGGGTGACATCAAATGTGGGGTGGTCAGACAAGATTGAGCCGAAACCCAAAGTGATTCGCATGCCAAAGTCGTGCATTTACATGTGTCATAAGGCCATGTACGAATAGGAAATGTATGATATCTTATCGGATGACGAGAACTTAGTCCACAACACGTGGCGAGAGTGAGATACGCATTAAGATTTCATTTCCCCATCAAAATATAACAAGGTTGGCCTTGTTTCAACCAACTGGTGGCTGGTCACTGGTAGGTGTGAGACCCACCAGTGTGACCCACCTATAAGGGAAATGTGGGTCCCAGCAAATTCAACTTGGGTGAGCATGTGTATTTCGGGTTTCCCATCGTAATGAAGTCAAGTGTGCTCGATAATGCTAACTATTTTGGCCGGTATCATGATTTAATGTATTTGGTCCACAAAGGGGTAAAACCAAACAAACCTTAGTAGATATTTGCAAACCAAGGTATAAATAGCATTTATGTCTCTCTCTCTCTCTCTCTCTCTTTCTTTCTCTCTCTCCCATTTATGATTTCAGAAAAATTTTGGTGAGAGGAGTAAAGAAGAGGGAGAAACGAGGAAGGAGAAGAGAAGGGAGAGGGAAGAAGGATTCCCCTTTGATTTGCGAGGGTGCAACTTACCTTTTCGTCTCCGGAATAGTATCCGATACCTTGAGATCTACGTTTTGAGGTAAGTAACGCCATGAACCCTTGGAATGTGATGAAACCCTTTATTTGTGGCCAAATCAAAGAGATAATAGAAACCTAGTATGATTTCTTTAAAGGTTTGAGGAAAGGAAAACCAAGATTGAAAGTATTTGGTGACATTCTGAGTTTGGAAAGAGAAATCTTAAGTTTTTAGGGTTTCTTGAGCCAAGGTATGATATGTTTTTCAAACCCTTGATTTAATTAGATCCATGGAATAATCAAGTAGATGAAACTTAAAATGTGTGGGAAATGAAGTTGGAATAACCCCCTTGGGTTCCCAAGAGGTGGGATGAAAGAGAGAAGAAGTTCAGCAAAACCCGTAGAACACTGATGGGTAGCACCAGCGGGTAGTCAGACCCACTAGTGTGACCCCCCAGTCTTACTTAGGCTTCTGAACCAACGCGTGTAAGACTGGTAGGTACCCTAACTTGTCGGTATAACCCACCAATCTCCTCTGGGCCTACCGACGGGTAGGACCAGTGGGTACCCAGACCCGTCAGTAGCACCCACCGGTTCTGGGTTAGCCCCAGGTCCTACCGACGGGTAGGACTGACGGGAACCAGACCCATCAGTATGACACACTGGTCTGTGTCTGGGTGTTGTTTTCCTAGGCAGATTGCACAGGTGGGTTCACCTACCCACCTGTATGACCCACCTATAGCCCAAATGAGCTCCATTGGAACTCGAACTCACCGACGACCTTCTTCACACTATTATACTCATCGTGACCATATCTTACGTCTTTTACAATTCTGAAATGGACGTATTCTAAATTTCTATCTATATTAGGTTTTGAGACATTCGTCTCCACTCTGAATCTTACTCGTAGCGCAAGCGCATATTCTCCTACAAGAATAGGTAATTGGGGAGGGGACTTTGATTTTATTTTGGGAGTGTTTATGATATTTTATTCATTTATACATTATCTCAACATTTCGAATGTCATTCTCATGTATATGCTTGACAACTGTTGGATGCATTTAGAAATGAACATGTTGTATATTTAGATTTCCAATTAATTGTTACTTGCTATGAATCTTGAGCATGGATTTATTCATTGATGGATTATGAGGAGGAGTTTCCGAACATGTATAAGATTCTTAGAATAGATGCCATAGTCAGCTTGAAAACGAATGCATTGGTACACCGTCGAATGGGATACAAAAGTACTATGCAGTCATACTATCTCATATAGGAGCATGTAGCTAGGATTTCACATTCCCTCATGCTATGACTCTTCTTAACAGGGGTTTAGGTGTTGGGTTATCATCAGGGGGAAGTATTGATCGTGGACTATTGTGGTGGTTAGAAGTACGCCTGGCTGATCATTAGGACAGTCAACAACTTTGGTGATATATTTAGAGGGTCAATCGTACTGCTTTTATTTTCTATTGTGGTTTAGTCATAATTTACTTTTCACAGTGCTCACAACTGGCCTTCTTCGACAACCTTGTGGGCATATCATAGAATAAGGAATGTGTCTCATACCCAAGGCATACACGCACTGTGGTTGTGAGTAGCATATAACCTATGACCTAAAAATGTTGCTTAGGTGAAATAGGTTTAAAATAAATCTCATGCATATAGTACCATTTGAATTGCAATTACCTGTGTGAGTCTTTCTTTCTATTTACTGAGCTAGTGAGCTCATCCCTCATGCACACATCTTTTTAGATGATTTTGCAGGATATTCCGTAGAGGAACCCATACCGGGGTCCACAGACGAACCTCCAATGGGGGATTGATGGGTCCCAGAAGGATTTGACCACAGAGACAGATGCCCATGCGAGAACTGTGTTGTGAGGCAACAATAGCAGACTTTTCTATTGACAGTTCTCATTTTTTATTCTTTTGGTGTACTCCCCTTTTTGTGCTCTCGATAATTAAATTGTTATTTCTTGTTTAAATATCATGCCTATGGGCCCACATGTAAATATACGATGTATAATAATTTAGGTATCTAGAGTATATGAGGATTTACAGGTATTTATACATAACAAGACTTCCGTTGAAATTACATTATTATATTTTCATATACATGTTGCTAACTATGCTGTGGTTACTATATCAGATGATCTTCGTGGTTTTGGGTTACCCAAAGGGAACCCGATCACTGATCCGATTCTATGTGAACGGGGCGTGACAATTTTAATTTCTCATATTCAAGAACTGTGTTCTTCTGAGCATGTTGACAATGAATCATTAACTCAATTATTGGAGATGGTTCAGCTTGTTGTGATTAATGAGATTAATGATTCTTTGTGTCGCCCTCCAACCATGGAAGAAGTCCGGTTAGCACATTTTCCCATGGCTCCTTTAAAGTCTGCTGGACCGAATGGTCTTCCTCCAATATTCTTTCAAAGATATTGGGAATTTCTAAAGGACGATCTATTTTCATATGTTGCTGTGTTTTTCATTACTGGTATTATACCAACAAACCTGAATAAAACTTATATATGCCTACTACTTAAAGTGGCGAGTCCGGAATCAGCTGAGCAATTCCGTCCTATTAGTCTATGTAATGTTGTTTCAAAATCATTATTAAATTTGTGGCTGATCGGTTAAATGAAGCACTAAATGTTATCATTGCACCCACACAATCTGCTTTTATTCCCAATCGGCTTATCTCTGATAATGTTATGGTGGCACATGAGCTATTTCATTATATACAGAAGCATAAGAAGGGCAATGATAAATTCATAGTCATGAAATTGGATAAGCGCAAGGCATATGATAAGCAAGAACGGAATTTCATTAAAGGCATGTTATTGAAGTTGGGATTTAGCCAATATTGGGTTATTTAGAGTTATGAATTGCATTCGGTCTATCTCCTATAACCTCTTGATTAATGGCTGTGTGAAAGGAAGTATTATACCCACTCATGGTATTCGCCAAGGGGACCCTATTTCCCCAGTGATATTCGCTTTATGTTCTCAAGCTTTGATATCTATTATTAGACGGAAAGAAGACTCTATTGCTTTGCAAGGAATCTCGGCATAGGGGAATTCCTATTACTCATCTCCTGTTTGCTGAAGATTGTCTTTGCTCTCAAAAAATTAAATTGCAAGAAGTTACAACTTTGAAGAACTGCCTTGATCTCTACTGCAAGGCTACTAGTCAGGCCATTAATCTATAGAGTCAAGTCTCACTTTCAGCCCAAATAGTCATGTGAAGTTCAAGAGGTGGTTCTCCAGAGTGCTTAAAGTGTCATATGGTGATGGTCTAGCAAAGTATCTTGGTTTACCTACAGACTTCACCATCTCAAATAAAGTATTTTTTCAGGAGGTGAAGGAGAAGACAGTACACAAGCTACAGGGTTGGAAGGAGTCTTTACTTTCACACGAAGGGAGGGCAATTTTGTTGAAGGCATCGGTTGCTCCTATGGCAAACTCTGCGGGATCCCATTTTAAATTGTCAGTGTCTTTTCATAATGATATAAAAAAAGTTTCTTCCAATTTCTTTTGGGGTGCTTCGGACGCGGGAAGCAAAATGCATTGGACCTCATGGGCAAGATTATGTAGGCCCAAGAATAGGGGAATGCTTTGTTTTAAAGATACAGGGCTGCAGAATAGAGCTGTATTAGCTTAGGCAGCATGGAGGCTATGGTCTTCTCCAAACTCTCATTGGGCATGTTACATTAAGTCTATCTACTTCCCACATACAGAATTTTTGAATGCTAGGCTGGAAAATAAGCTATCGTGGGGATGGAGAATTATGTTAGATGGAAAAGATACTCTCAAAGCTGGTCTACTTTGGCAAGTGGGAGATGGATCAAGGATAAACATATGGATGGATTGTTTGATTCCCTCTTTACCACACTCCATTATCCAACATTCACAACCAATAAGATGGCATTTAGAGTTGGTTTCAGACCTTATTGACCCTGTCAACCTAACATGGAGGGCTGATCTGCTTCAGCAATGGTTCCAACCAGTGGTAAGGGATGCAATTATGAAGATTGTCCTCATCCTATATGTAAGTGAAGACAAGTTGGTTTAGGGGGCTGCAAAAAACAACTTCTTTACTATGAATTCAGCATACCAACTGCTTTTGTCAATAAATGATGAGAATATGATTAAACGGGCTTCTACTTCAAGGGTTCACCAATGGGATGATATTCTATCATCTGTTTGGAAATGAATATGATCTATCAATACACTCCCGAAGATTAAAACTTTCTTATGGAGAGTTTGCAATAAAGGTATTGCTATTGGTGAAGCACTCAACTCTCGTAATGTTCCTATCAGTCCGGCATGTAATAGATGTCGAGCACAGAAGGAAATGGCTTATCATTTATTACTGGAATGCCCATTTGCAAGGGCTGTATGGTTCGGTAGTGCCTTGTCTTATATTCCCCTATCTAACTAATGCCCGAAGATTTCAGAATGGTTGGGAAGCTGGGACCTATTAGTTCGCCAAGATAAGAGTTTAGCTCATGAGTCCCTCTCTCAAGCTTCTTTTATATGTTGATGTCTTTGGCGTGCTAGAAATGACTTTGCATTTAAAACCAAAGATTGGTCTCCCCAAGATGTGATTATTGTTGTGGAAAAGGCTTTTCTTGAATTTCAATCTTCTTGCTTACCACCGAAAAGGAAAGATCCTATTTCTAATGGTGTGATTGCTCAGCTCAAAAGACTTGGTGTTGCCCTCCTGCAGGTTATATGAAGGTAAATATTGGTGCTACTTTTATCTATTGGAAACTCAAAAGGTGGTCTGGGTATATTTTTTGCGATCATAGAGCCTGGTAATAAAAAGTTATTTCAGTTCCAACATGGCTAGGTACAACTACTTGAGGTGAAGCCCTAGCAATTGAACAAGCTCTTTTACAAGCTATTTTTGATAGATATTTGCATCTCCACATTAAATCTGATTGCAGAGAGGTCATTGATTATATCCTTGGCCGAAGCAGCAACCTACCTCTTAATATAGCAGCAATTACCAAGGACGTGAGAAGATTAGTCTCTCTTTTACATTCTGTATTCCACGGGCACTGAATGTTATTGCAGATGCTCTGCTAAGAAGGCCGTGTCTATTATGTGTAGGACAGAATGTCCGCTTTCCATTCCATGGCTTCATGATCTCTATCTTTCTGAAGCTATAGGCTGTATACATACTTATCAGTAAATTATCCCTTTACCAAAAAAGACTCCTATGTAAAACATGTAACAATATTCTAATCCCCTTAAAATTACTCTTAAGAGAGTAGAATCTAAATTAAAAATTATCCTACCTGGGTCCTAGATCTTAGTGGTGTTTTCTTCACCGTTGAAGATAGAGAGGTCCAACCTCAGAAACTTGGGCAAAAACCTAACAAAATAAAAAAAATAAAAAAATAAAAAAAAATTTTGGAATGATAGCCCTCACCAAGCAAGATATTTGAGCAATTAAAATCACAGTGTATAACAAGGGAATTCGCCTTAAAATATCCAAACCTTTTTGCTGGAATATAATTGGATCTTCCATCCTTAGAGGGTCCATTTTTTACATCCAATAAAGGATTTCCCTTCAATTTATCATTGTTGCCAATGATGCAAAGAACATTATTGTCGCCATTTAAGCGAAGAACATCAAACTTTGGGGTGAATGATTGTTGTCATTCGTTCTGCTGAATCCTTCTGATGTTTCCAAATTGTACATCATAGATTGGGAGTGTAGCCATGGACTTCTATTCTGTTTGCTCAGTTTGGACTGAGTGAGAACAAATGTTCTTGAACAATTCATTGGTCATCTCAATGACTTGGTGTTGCCTAATGATGAGAGAGAGCCCACATTTTTTTTAGCTTCTCAAGTCGCTGATCCATGCCTCGCTCTGATGCCAGGTTGATAGGTACTGATTCTTCTTCTTCTATCTATCTTGGAAGAGAAAATAAGACTCAAACAAGAGAGTTTATACGAATTAGTTTTGACTAATTTGGAGGAAACCGACCTCTATCTCTTAATAGACCAATTGGAGATTCAACTTATTATCATTCGTTTCATTATCCTTCTTATTAAATAGAGGAGAATATTGGCTACAAAATAGTTACCACTCTTTCACATACTCCAAAGATTCCATGAAAATCACGCTTATCACCTTTGTTTTTAACTCGCAACGAAGCTGTTTATTTAAATACTACCCCTAAAGATCCTACGGAATTCTCGTGGGATACTTTACTCAAACTCCAAAAGATCCCACGAGAATCACTTTTTTTACCTTTATTCTTAATTCATTACAAAGCTACTTATTTACATATTACCCCCATTGGCGTGATTAACCCATCACTAGTATTTTTCATGTTTTTCTAGTCCTTGTAATTGAGGGACCAAACTCATGGCCAAGTTCATTTACCTCGTGTTGTTATGTTCATTCGATTGGTTTCCATTGGAGGAATGTGGTTAGCGTTACCTAAGTAGATTATTGGGACTCACATCTACCTAAAGTACAATTGCCAAAAACAGTCATTGAACTAATAAATGATCGATTTGTTTGTTCTCCACAATGTCTTCTCTCTCTCTCTCTCTCTTATTATTTGATTTGAAGAATGGAAAAAAAATTAATTTTTTTGTTCTTTACTCTATTTTCTTGTGAAATTTTTAATTATTGTATTCATTTTCTTAACATCCAACCTAACTGCCTATTCTATTCTACTATTGCAAATAATCTTTCCCATGGCAGAGATGTAAAATGGGAGCCCAATAAAATTTCATTATTGGAATGATAAGAGACTGGATAAGAGACTCTCATTTAGTAGTAAGTTCAATTTGCGGTCACAAGACTCACAACAGGTTTTAAGCTATGAGTATCTATAGGAGATATTTTATGTTTCATTCCATATTATATATATATATATATATATATATTTTATCTGTGATATGTCATTCATTACTGGTGATTAAATGCAAGTTCATAAGTTTTATTTCTATTTTAGACCTTCCATCCATTCAATCTCTATTTCCTATTCTCCCCCTTCCTCTGTTTGAATCTATTCAAGGACCACAAGGAAGCTCCTCCATTGATGGCCCGGGCCAAAAATCCATTCAAGGACCACAAAGACCTATGGCTTTTAATTTTATGAATGTAAGCCTCAAACACCTAATCATCGCACAATCCTTCTCCCTCTCTCCAAACACAAGTTGTCTGTGGCTCAAGCGCTTTCGTGGTCTCAACTGGTAAGCAATGAACTTGGTACGAGCCACAAACACATATGTCCTAAGTTTGACTTTCACTAGGCACATGTTGGGCCACTCATACGGGGTGTTTAGTGATCTTCACTACTTTCAGTGAAAGTTTAATGGTTCTTATTCAACCTCGGTATGACCCGATCCATGCTATTATGGGGTCAATATGGACCCGTAAGACTAGTCAGGCCAAAGACCTGGATACTCATCGTTAGCAAACAAAAAAAAAAAAAAAAAAAAAAGGCCTCTATGATCACGATTCTAGAAGTGTGGTTCAACTTGTGCATGTGGGTGTGACATATATACAAAGATAATATGGTGTTGTGGAGGCATGTTTGTGTGAGGGCTGACTTTTGACCTTTATGTTCTGCAGACAGCATCATCAGGTAGTTCACTCCACCCTCCAGAATCTCGTGGGATACTTGGAATCAAAGTCCAAAATATCCCACACAAATCACGTTTCTTACTTTTGTTTTTAACTT